>NC_064812.1:7288479-7385059 GCF_023721935.1 Panthera uncia | reverse complement strand
TCATTCTCCCCTTCCCCTCCTCCCCTTCCCTCCTCTTCTTCCCCTCTTCTCTCTCCCCCTCCTCCCCTCCTTCTCTTCTCTTCCTCCTCCTCTTTCTTCCTCTCCTCCTCATTATTTATTTATTTATTTTGAGAGAGAGAGAGAGAGAGAGAGCAGAGGAGGGGCAGAGAGAGAGGGAGAGGCAGAATCCCAAGCAGGCTGCAGGCCCAGCACAGAGCCCTATGGGGGCTTGATGTCATGAACCGTGAGATCATGACCTGAGCCCAAATCAAGAGTCGAACGCTTAACTGAGCCACCCTGGCCCCCCCCCCTCCTTGTTTTTATCATGATGATAAGACAAGGCTAAGTTCTGACTCCCAGTTTTCCTGATGATGTGACTCCTTGTAAATCAACAGCTATTAAGAACTTTCTAGGTGCTCAGTTCTTTGGTCGGTCCTGCTGGGGAGAGCTAAGTAAAGACACGGTTTGGGGGCACAGCAGAAACTCTGGAGACCGGAACAGTGAGGAGTGACACAGAGAGTTAGCGCCATAACCTAAGAAGCGGCTGTCACAGGAGGGACGGGTCCACGGGGGCTGGGGCAGATCCTCAGCATCAGGGACTGAAGAGAAAAGCCAGAGATCACCAAGTGCAGCTCCCTTATCTTATAGGTGAGGAAACTGAGGCCCAGAGATGCCCAGAAAGGCCTGGTGACTGGCTTGAGGTCACACAGTAACTTGGTGATAAAGGTAGAACTTGAGTATAATTGTCTGGATATTAGACTATGATGCCGGTTAAACTAATAATGGAGATCATGGTCAACATGTATGGAACACGCCCTGTGTGTCATCCATCACGCAAAGCACTTTATTTGAATCGCGTTACGTGACTCTTCTGTGACTGCCCGTGCTTATGGACACAAGCCTGCTTTCCCGAGCAGGAGCCTGGCCGGCAGCCTGTGTGGGCGAATCTCCCTTCACTCCAACCTCTGCAGTCTTCACTTGTGTCAACTGTCTCTGAGCGTTTCCTTGCACCCCCTCCTTCTTCCCCACGTCCCCTTTCGTCCCGGTTTACTCTCCCTTTTTCAGCCACTGCCACCTGGGGTTGGGATTCTCCTTGGAAGCCTGTCTCCCAGGACTTGGCACTTGGTCCCAAAGGATGTGTGGGGACGCTCGCGGGAGGGTGAGTGAATGGTGCCTCCACACCGAGTGGGAAGGGGAGAGCCGAGGGCGCGGGTGGGAGCCTACGGGGCCCCTGGGAGCTCGGTGGAGCACCCATTGTTCCCTGTTCATCATCTGCTGCTCCCCAGATTTATTGAGCAGCATTGGCCGAGGGCCGGCAGGTGGGGCAGAGGGGCAATGGCACGAATGAGTATAAAGCAACATAGAGAGCGTGAAGAACCATGGGGGAGGCGCACTGGGCGTGAGAGATGACGGTTATTCCCACCCACGGCCATCAGGGATGGTTTCTCATGGGATCCCTTCTGGGTCTGGAAGGCGGGGAGGGTGAATATGTGCAGAGATGGTGGGAAAAGGAATCCGTGCCCAGGGGGTTATGGGAGCGTGTGTAAGGTGAGACAGAAGTTGAGAGGCGAGAAGTAAGACCGGGGGGCCGACTTAAGTGTGAATAGACAGAAGGCATCTGTGGGGTGGGGGTGGTAACAGGGACCTCTAACCCTTACCGAGCACCTGCGACACGCCAGACTCGCTTCTGAGAGCTTTCAGTGCCGCGACTCGTGTTTTCCACGCAACATCACCCCACTTTACCACAGAGGAGACTGGGGCACAGAGACGTGAAGTACCAGCCTAAGGTCACACAGCCCGGAAGCAGTAGCTCGGGAGTCAAATCTGCCAGGCCGGGTTTTGGCCTGTTTCACTCTGCTGCCTCTTGAGCGGACTGGAAGGGAACGGAGAGCAGGGGGGGCGAAGGGGAAAAAGGAACCCTGTGTCGAGGAACTTTGACCAATTCTCAGATGGCCAGAGGATCTTCTCATCCACAAAACGCCTGGCCTGTCGTTGGAACCACGAGCTCACCTGTGTCCCTGAGGGGACGCTCCCAGCTTGCAGCCCTGGAATAAGTCAGGTGGGGTCTCCAGGGCCCGTGGGGCAGGGATGCCTGCAAGATTCTTCTGGGTCTCAGAGATCTTCCAGAAATGCAGTATCTGATGTAGCAACAGCCTTCCTCCCCCTGGTCATCCCTAGGCCCCTGCGTGTCTCCTTTTGTTTATGATTACTGAAGGCATTTGCATGAAAACAGGGTTTTCTTAGTCTTCTGAGGGTTCCGCTTCCTGCTGCTGGTTCTTACCTGAAGCCATAATTCTCCATTTGTGGCTCAATAACCATCTCCCGGGTGGCTAATTATGGGCCATATGCTCCTGGGGCTGGTGTGCTGGAAAGGCAGACTGGCGTGCTCGGTGTCCGGCTCCTGTACTTCTCTCTCTTTTGGACTTGCTGGCTCAAACCTGTCCTCCGCAGTGTGTCCCCAGGGCCCCTCGGGACTGTTTTCCTCCTCAGGTGCTGTTCCGTTTTGCAGACGACCCCGGCTGGGCTTAACTGGGCCTTCACTAGTCTGCCTGCCAGCATCTCAGTGTTGACCAGTTGGCAAAAAATCAACAGAAGGGCAGATGACGTCTGCTGTTTAAACCCCCTCCAGGTCGGGTGATGAAGTGGAAAGAGCTTTGGCCTGGGATCAGGGGAAGTGGAGAGCTCCTGGCTTTGTTGGGAAATTGCTGTTATGACTTTGGAGAAATCTCTTTACCCTTCTGGTTCTTCGTTTTTTCCTTATGTAAAGGAGTGATTTTGGTTCGATCAGTGGTTTCTAACCTGATTCCTAGGTGTCTGAAAAGATAGTGATGGGCGCAGGGGGGCCTTTAAAACAGCTTTGAACTCCCTCTAACCACTAACTCCTAGAGAGAAGGGATCGCTGCCTATTCACTGAGTGTCCGTTATCTAGGACAGTGTTTGGCACAGAAGGTGCGGACAATGAATGTTTGTTGGAATATGAAGGCCTTTCAGAAAGCCCAACAAAAATTGTCCTTTGGTGCTGACGAACCTGGGCAGGCTAACAGAAACCTTGGATTCTTTAATGACCAGCATGACATTAAAGATGAGCTACTCATTTTTTTTTTTTTTTTTTGTCTCTGCATAACTGCCTCTAACTTAAGCAGGGAAGGAATCTGTGGGAGCCAAGGCATCTGAGAACACAGGTGATTTCAGCGGTCAAGGTGGGAGGTGCGATCGGTCGAGCTGAGGTGATGTGACTGCCCAACTGCCTGCTGGGAATGGACACTATCTAGCTGTCTTAGGCTTCCATGGACTTTGTCCCCACCAAGACTATCACAGACTTGGGGATTTCTCCAAAAACAGGAAGGAAATTTGGATTCCAGGCAGCCAAAACCTGACAAAGGACCACTGTGCCTGTCACCCTGGTCCTGTCGCAGTTAACTGGATCTCTGCTCCGTAGCCGGTGGGTGGCTTTGACGAAGGGAATGAGAAAACAAACTTATGTCTGCATTTTGATGTGGAAAAATGTCTGTGTGCCCGCAGTCTATGTGAAAGAAATTATAACGGGATGCTTGTGGGTGAAGATGGGCTTATCTCTCGTCCATAAAGCTGGGGTTTGCCACCAAGGTAAGTAAAGACATTCCCCTGTTGAGACACAGACACAGGTGCTAAGGGAGACTCCCCTTTTCTGTATCTCTAGTTGTTCTGGGGGAGCTCCAGGGACCAGTCTTGTCTGGCTCCCCATCTCACCGGGCCGCATAGTCCCAAACTGGTTTACTTCACCGGGATTTTGTGAGCTCAAGTGAGATCCTGGGTTCGAACGTTATCTCTAACCTTAAATGCGCTCATGTTGCCAATAACAGTCCACAACAATGCCAGTGATAACCAATATCTGTCTTGGTGTTTATCTGGAAAGTGTGGGTTGGCAGCCGCCCACGAGGAAACACCTTCCCTTTTCCTTCTTCTCGCTGGCGTTCTTTGTGTTCCTTTGATCTGTGCAGTGGACACACGTCATTTACAGCTGTCCGATACCTTTTGGATAGTCTCGCTACCTCTTAATTATTTTTAACATTATGACTTCCGCCTTTGCATGGAAGAACCCAGAAAATTTGCGTCCCGAGGATTGCTTTGAGCCAGGATAACGGCAGAGGACCTAGGCCCCTGTAGTTAGGTGAACTTCTCTGAGACTTGGAATCAGAAATATGAGGTCCTTGTCCAGAAAGTGTGGAGCTATTTGGTTCTTTGGGGGCAGCAGTGGTAGAATTTCTGGCTGCTAGTTGTGGTCGTGGTAACTGCTACATAGTGATATTTGTTAGAGAATCCTCACAGGGGTGTTTGGACTCAGCAGAGTCAGATTCCATTTTTACTCTTCTCAAAGATATTCTGAGTTATTGGGTACGTTTCATATGTTCCTTTCCTGCTTACATTAGGCAGGCTGTTTGCAGCTAAAAATCCTTCCCAGTGTTGGAATTGCATGTGGAGTGGGTTCCAAAAGTTGCAGAACCTATGCTGTGTATAGAAGGGGCTTAGCGGAGGTGGTCACGCATCAGGAGGCAAGGATTCACCCAAGGTCAGCTAGAGACAGGATGGCCTCGTGTTCCTGTTGGCAAATCCACATCAGCTGCGCCCTACATGGCTAACCTTTGCCAGCTCATCCTTGGGACACTGACCTCTGCCAGTGGAAACGGCAGGGTTGAGGGCCGTAGTTTGGTTGTCTCCTTTGTCGCTTTGACTCCTGCTGATACCCTTGCCCTCAGGGTCTTTGCTTCTATCCCTTCATAGAGGCTAGTTGTGAGATCAATAATGATTTTACCTTTTCACAAGTAGATGTTACGGTGTTTGAAAATGTGTGGAAAGGTAAAGACTAATGGTGGAAACAAGTGACAGAGGGAGGCATAAAGATGGAGAGAGAGAGAGAGAGAGAGGGAGAGAGAAAATGACATATAAGAAAGAGAGGGAGAGACAAAGACGCAAAAAGTGAGAGCTGGAAAAAGGGCCCTGTCTATGTCAGGAATAGTCCCTGGTGAGTTAGCTTCTGTGGTAACCAGCCTCTGTGACGGCCTCAATGAGCCCCGTTTCTGGTTTTTCACTCCCCATGTAGTTCTTTTTCACGTAGTATCGGGCTGGCCTGTGTGACAAATAGAGGATGGTGGATGTAACAGTGGTGATTCCCAAGGCTAGGTCATAGAATATGTTGTCGCTTCTGCCTTGGCCTCTTGGATGGTTCTCTCTGCAGGAAGCCAGCCGCCATGTTGGAAGGACACTAACACGGCTCCGTGGAGAGCCCACATGAAGAGAAACCAACTTGGCAGTTGCGACTTGCTGGCCCCGGGAGCGAGCCTCCTGGGAAGTGAGTCTTGTGGCCTCAGTCCATCACTGACATGGCTGGACACCAGCTGGTACCTGGCAGCAATCACCTGAGAGAGCCTGAACCAGAGGCGCCCCACCAGGCCGCGCTTGCTCCTTGATCTGAAGAGCTGAGGGAGCTAATGAGTGATTACTGTTGTTTTGAGCCATTGAATGTCAGGTTATTTGCCACGCAGCACTAGATACTCAATATAGTTCCCTTGCTGCCCTTCCTTTTGGTAAAAATGCTCTGGAGTCTGAGGTAGGGGCAGACAATGGACGTGTTCGGGAACCTCTCATCTTCTTCCATGGGTGTTATTGTTCTGCTTCGTAGACTCACTCATTCGTCACTTAGTAGAAATTCCTCTTGGGCTCTGGTAGATAACGGAACATTATTTCTGTTTCTCAGTATTATTGCACCTTTAATTCTCCTGGGTCTATTTTTGTAAGCATTTCAATGGGAAGGTGGATAAGGATGAATCCCAAGCTGTTATCTTGCTGTTCTCTTAGCCAGGGAATCAAAAATCTATAACTGCTTCTACGGTTTTGCTTTTGCATTCCATCACTGCACATTTTTGAGCACATATTTCCAAACCATTTTTTCTTGCTCGTTTCATTTATTTATTAGTCACATGTACCATTGGATTGTTTTATCATATGTTAGAAAGCCTACGTAAAATATGCATTTAGAAAGTGTGAGAGAAAAATACATAGAAATTCTAATATTTTCTTTTTTCTGCTCAAATGGTTGTCTTGGGCACCGCTGGTCAATGTGTCCCTTCTTCCACTTTGGACACCACTGGTCTCCCATACGGTTAGCTTTTTATGTTCATGTATTGCCTGTATGTTATTTAAGGGAAGAGGTTTTACTTTATTTATCTTTTCCAAGATTATAGGGTTCCTGCTTCATTCAGGCTTCTTTTTAAAAATTTTTTTAAACATTTTTGTTTATTTTTGAGAGACAGAGAGAGACAGAGTGTGAGCAGGGGTGGGGCAGAGAGAGAGGGAGACACAGACTCCAAAGCAGGCTCCAGGCTCTGAGCTGTCAGCACGGAGCCCGAGGCGGGGCTCGAACTCACGGACCGCGAGATCATGACCTGAGCTGAAGTCGGATGCTCAACTGACTGAACCACCCAGGCGCCCCCATTCATGCTTCTTAAAAGAAAGAATAATAAATGAATGAATGCATGAATGGACGAATACGTAAAGACATGACCGAATCGTGGGATTTAATCTTCTCCAAGTTACAGAGCCCCTCTCTGCCACATTTGCTGAGAACAGCCTCTGTGCTAAGTGCACCCTTGGAGGACAGGTCTGGATTTCTTTCTTTCTTTCTTTCTTTCTTTCTTTCTTTCTTTCATGTTTTTATTTATTTTTTTGAAGGAGAGTGAGAGAGAGAGAGAGAGAGCATGAGCAGGGGAGGAGCAGAGAGAGAGAGGGAGACACAGAATCCAAAGCGGGCTCCAGGCTCTGAGCTGTCAGCACAGAACCCGATACGGGGCTCGAACTCACAAACTGGGAGATCATGACCTGAGCCAAAGTCGGACGCTTAACCGACTGAGCCACTCTGCACTTCTGAGATGGAAGTCAGAAACTCACTGTGGTGGACAGGTGCCCCTGGACTTACTTCTAAGACAAATTGTGTTCTGTTTCCCCTATCCATCCCAACCCATACCGTGCCATACACAGGCCCCCAAATCACACCCCCACACACCATAGTTTTCTCCCTTTCCCTCAAGCTGTCTTCCAGGCCTGGCTCTCTGGCAAATAGCCGTCACCAGCGAAGACCTTTCTAGTGAGTACATATGTGGGGGAGGATTTTCCTGGCCCTTAACTAGCTTGCCTCACCAGGACTCAGGCTGTCTGGGTTTCTGTCTTCTAACATTTCCTGGGGCCAAGGAGCTGTGGCAGACACAATTATAACCAGCCCGTCAGGTCTCTTCGTTTGGCTGGGCATCTCTCTTCCACGTCCGTCGGCTTAGATCCTCGTCCCCATTTATGCCTTCCGAGTGACCTAGTGAGTTAGAGTCAATGTTGCTGCTTCCCTGCTGCAGCCCCATTCTGCACCGTACTGGCTCTCCTGGCCGGGGGTTGTGCAAGCGACTGGGCACGTGGAAGAAGGCGCAAAGGGCCAGCTTCTCTGGGAGCACAGCTGGCTTTGTTCTCTCTGTGTGCACGTGCGCGCGCATGTATTCAGAGAGTTACGAGAGGGATGTACTTAGCGGGATTTAGAAAGTCTTAGTTTGAACTCTGATCCCTGGGTTCTTTGTTGTTGGGCCTTGGCCAAGACAGCTCATTCGGGACCAGTGGATGGGAGTCTTTGGGGACATACCTGGGGACATACAATCACGACGGAGTCTTGTGCTGGACATGCTCCTGGCCGCCCTGAACTTTTGAACGCTGGGACGATCTCGGTTAGGCCCCCAGATCTCAGTGGTTGGAAACAACAAAATTTATTGCTCACTAATGTCTCTGTGTCCATCATGGGATATCTGGGGGTCTGCTTCGCTCTGGGACTCAGGCTGCCCTAGGGGCCGCCAACTGCCAGGACAGAGAAGAGAGAGGGCAGACGAATCACACGGTGCCACCAATTTTCACAGATGTTTCAGTCACTTCTGCTCCTGTTTCGATGACCAGAGCAACTCACAGGGGATGGCGGCTTTCCAGGAGGGGCTAAGATGTACCATATTACCACGTGACCAGAAGGGAAAACCGTGAAATATGTGAACAGTGCTCGTGACGGTCCATATCCTTTCCTTCTTCTGGATCCTTTCCTGGTTTCCGAATTCTGCGCTTCTGAGATGGAAGTCAGAAACTCACTGTGGTGGACAGGATAATGCTCCACACAAAGATGTCCACGTCTTAATCCCCAGAACCCGTGAGTATGTCCTCTATGACAGAAGAGGCTTTGCAGGTGTGATTAAATTAGGGGGCTTGAGATGGGAAGATTATCTGGGATTATCCCGGTGGGCCTGATGTAACCACAGGGATCCCTATAAGGAAAGAGGGAGGCGGGAGAAGCAGAGTCAGAGATGTGAGGATGAACACAGAGGTTGGAGCGATTGCTGTAAAGAGGCTCGTGGGCCCAGGAATGCAGGCAGCCGGGTTCTAAAGAAGCTGGAAGAGTGGAGGCTGGGTGGCGGTCGTGGGGCTCTGGAGTGACTGTCGCTCGCTCCAGAGAAGTGACACGGGCACATCTCTACAAGAAGGCTGAACTGGGGGGGTGGGATAACATAGTTCACTCTGCTTTTATGATTACATGGAATCATTTCCCTCTTTTGCCCCATTGAAGACATATTTGGATTACTTACCCAACACAGGATCAACAACCCCCTTTGGCCTATGTGGTAATGCCTCTGAGACTTTCACCAACGTCATGACTTCGGATTCAGAGCATGGTGCCACGAGTTCACCAGAACTGGTGAGTATTTCACCAGTTCACGAGTTCACCAGAACTGATGAGTATTTCAGTGTCTTTTGCTACGTGACACCCAGCGACATATGGCAACGGCATTTATCCCGTGTTCACCGGCCTTCCCGGGGACTGGGTGTACGATGGCCAGGCCGATTTGGGCTGTGCTCCGCTGGAGGTTCTGGTTCAGCCTGCGGGTCGGGCTCAGGTCCGGGTTCTGGGCCGGAGGGACGGCAGCTCCCGCAGGGACGCTCGGGTCACGGTGGATCACAGGAGCACAGAAGCCAGCCCGGTGGCAGCCAGGCTCACTTTGTCTCTGCTCCTGTTATGACAGCTAACACCCCATGGACTAGGGCAGGGCACACGGTTAAGCTGAAGCCAGGGTGTGGCAAAGAGGGGGATGCAGGGCTGGCGCTGGGGGTGCCAAGAGTTGGTCCTAATTCAACTGTCACAATAGAGAAGGAAGTGTAGGCTCAGGGAAATTCAGGATATTTTCCTGGATCTCATGGTAAGTCAGTCGTATGGGTTGAGGCCACTTCTCTATTCGTTACCCTACGTTGCCAGCACGGCCGGCTCATGGAAACTTCCGGCAGGTAACCTTCTGTGCACTACCCCCTCATCTTGCCCTGGCCTTGTCTTTCTGTTTCGGGAGGCTTGTCTGTTTCCAAACTGCACATGTCACCAGCTCAGCTCTCCGTCCATCCCTCTGGGGGAATGCTCTTTCTCTCTCCGATGAACTCCATACTCCTGGCTCGGATGACATGTCTCTCTTGGGGCCTTTGTCTACTCCTCTGTAAAGAGATATAGTTGTCTGTCACGTGACGAGGGGTGGCAGCGGAATCGCCTTGCTAGCAATTTGCAGGCCGTTCAAGCCCCTCTTCTGTGGCGTGGCGCCCTGCTGGCCCTCAAGTGCCGGGGCGATGGTGTGGCCAGGAACACGAGCCGTGCGTCAGGCACATTCAGAGCAGGGGCCTGTCTGTGAAGCAGGGGCCGGTCCTGCTCTGAAGACCCCGGACCGCCCAGACCCGACACGGGGGTCGGGTGTCACGGGGTGGCCCTGTAAGTGGAGGCTGGCGCGGGGCGGGGGGGTCTGGAGGGATCGTGGGGACCGGGTGGCTGAAGGGTATTCCTGCTACCAGATGTAGTTCACTTGCATAAGCGTTTCTTGAGCCCGGCAATGTGCCAGCACCTCGGCCGGGAACTGAGCCCTTAGGACACAGGAGAGACAGCTCCTGCCCTCAGGAGGCTTCGGGGCTAGTAGGGGGAGCTGAGGACATTAAATGAACGGTTGCGTTCTTCAAACGTGGCAAGAACCATGCAAACGAGAGAAGAGTTGTTTGAGCATACTCTAACTTTTTTTTTTAAGTTTATTTATTTTGAGAGAGAGAGAGAGAGCAGGGGAGGGGCAGAGAGAGGGAAAAAGAGAGTCCCAAGCAGGCTCTGCATTATCAGTACAGAGCCCCATGTGGGGCTCTAACTCACGAGCCGTGAGATCTTGACCTGAGCTGAAATCAAGAGTCGGATGCTCAACCGACTGAGCCCCCTGGGCGCCCCAACAGCTGCATTCTTCAAGCGTGGCAAGAACAGTGCAGACGAGGGCAAGGTTGTCGGGGGTACTCTAAACAGCTTTGGGGCTTGTCTGAAAGGGGTAAGCGATTCTTTACCTGTCTTGCTGCAAATAACAAATCGCTGTGTTGCATGGGAACTCTTATCCCCCGCTCGTCGTGTTTCATAGGGGGAAAGGGAAATCCTACTTCCCAGGAGGGAAAGATTTGGGAGGAGCACTGCTGGCACCTTCCTCCATACCTACGACCCACTCGTCCCTCCCCAGGAAGGAGAAGGGATTCTGATCCGATTAGTGACTCTGGGGACCTGAGTGGGGTCCAGGGTTCCTGGTGTTGTAGGATCTCTGATGAGAACTGGAGCCTGTTTGAGACCTGAGGTTCAAGGAAGTGAGGGGACTTGGCCTCCTTTGTCCCCTGGGTGTGGCAGAGACCAGAGGCACGACCATCGCTCTTGAGGCTGTGTCTGCACAAAGGGAAAGCCTGGTGGCGGGGTCCAGTTAGCGGCTGTGGTAATGACCGTGGCAGAGGTGGGCAAGGAGCAGGCAGAGCGGGGAGGGGCTGAATCAAGGCAAGGCCCCCGGGGTAATGGATGGGAATTCCAGAACTATCCAATGGGACGGAACCTAAGGGAGGAGGGGTAGGTGGTAGGTTCAGGTTCCCGGCTCTGGTGAACGGGTGGGGTGATGCTCGCACCTGTTGCCTCGAGAGGGAGCCGCGATCACTCAGGTTTGGACCTGAAGGAGTCATGACCCTGGATTTAGGTTCTCCTTGAGCGGCCATGCAAACATCTCACCAGGAGATGCTAGAACACGATTTACCAAGTGGGGGACCTTCGGTCTCCTGAATCTCCTGGATTCTCCTGAGTCCAGCCCGTCGGTGCTGTTTAACCGATTTTAAAAGCTCCGACTTAGCTGGAGAAAGCACAAAGTGAAAGATTATACGGGAAAACCTGGATTTCGATGTTTTCTTTAAAAAGAAAAAAGAATCAGGAATCCTTGGGCTCACCTTCTTCGAGAAAAAGGGTTCCTCAGTTTCCTCAAAACGTGTCACTGGCAGGGGCACTTTGCAGTTTACAAAGTGCACTGCTTGTCCTTGCAAAGCGTGCGGTGTGCCCCCCCGTCCGCCCCAGCTCGTCTGTCCACACGCTTCTCATTGCCCTCCCTCTGTGGGCAGCGGGGCAGGAGAATCGGGGTCCCGGGGCTCTGAGCGGTTTAGGCTGAGCTCACAGCCGGGAGTGGGGGCCTGGCCCCCAGCTCCGGCCCCCCCCCACCCCCATTCTCAACTCTAGTCTTAGTTTCCTTTCCATTGCCTTCCATTTGCCAGTCAGTTATAAATAGCTCAAAGAAGATTTTATTTCCAGCTTCCAAGTGACAAGTGCTGTCAGCAACACCACAAAACACTTCATTGATGTTTTTAAGGGGGTGGGGGAGAGGAAATAAAATTGCTTATTTGCCCAAAGCGGTGTTCAGCGAACTGAAATCCCTCGACTCCCATGGGACTCTCTGCTTTTCCCGAGTGAATGGATTTTCAAATTTGGAACACAGGTGGCCTTCAGGCTGAATGGCCGCCGTCTGCCTCTCTGATTAATTCAGTCAATGCTGCAGCCCGAGGAGGGTTAGAGGTTGGATCTCCCCTCCCCAGCTCGGGCCCGGGGAAAGCCAGGGGAACAGGCGTGGGGGTGGGGGAGGGGAGGCAGCTCCTAACAGCTTTGGGGGCCTTGTCTGAAGCCGGTAAGCAATTGTTTTTCTATCTCGCTGCTTGTCAGGGCGGAGACAGGAGGGAGAAGGCATTTCTTCCCAACAGGAGAGGAAATCACAGCCAAACGTTTGCAATTACAGAGCCAAAGGCTTGTGTCAGACATCGGGGTGAGACTGGGGTGCCTTTCAATGAGATCATGGCCAGGAATAGACAGGAACAGTGGAAGGACGGCCGGGTGCAGGCCCAGAAGAGGGAAGGGACAAGAACCTGTCCCTGTTAGCTGAGCCTTCGACACAAAGCCCGGTGCGGAGGGCTGGTAAATGAAGAGATTGTCCAGGCCATCTTAATGGTCTAAGAAGCTTCCTTACCCCGAGCTACTAGAAACAGCCTAGAGTAGCCCGAACTACGAAAACAGCTGTTTCACGTATGCAGCAGTCTCTGAGCTGCTTCTCCACTACCCTTTGAAATGAAAATCATTGTTATGCGCCTGTTGGATGGACAGAGCAAACTGGATGTGTGAGGCTAAGCCAGGTGGGGAGGCCACACAGCAAGTGCTAGAAGGCTGAACCTGGCAGTCTGGCTCTGGAGCCCGTAACACGTTGCCTTATTGCCTCCGTGAGCAAAGCACAACAGAGAGCATCGCGCCTGGAGAAAAAGGAAGCAGGGAGATAGAGGGGGAGACAGAGAGAAAGAGAGAGACAGAGACAGAGAGAGAGGCAGGGAGAGGCTGTCTGCACAGTACCTAGCTCTGAGTGGGCTCAGGGCACCTGACTGAGGAAGAGAAATCCTCAAGGGAGAGGAAGGGACGATGAGGCCAAGCTCAGGGTCCACCTTAGCTCCTGTCCTTCTGGACTCTCAGAAGGTGGAGGAAGGAGAGGTTTTCTGTCCTGACTCTGGAATCTTCGCTGGCAAGTTTGGCCCATTGTCCTGGCATTAGCCAACCAGATCAGCCTTTCCCCCCCTTGGAGAAGGGGGGACAGGGCACGAGCAGAGACAGACCTGGAAGGTAGGACAGAGACACTGTTTCTAGTCCTGGGCCTGCCTTCACCCTGTCCGTGAGACATCCTTCGTGTTAAGGCAGGGTAGGGAAGGGGAGGAATGACAGCGACTTCACCTCGCTCATTCACCGGACGTTGTGCAGGCACTTCTGTGGGCTCGGCTCCTTCACTCCCGACGTGGGGCTCGAACTCATGAACTGCGAGACCATGACCTGAGCCGAAGTCGGACGCTCCACGGAGCCACCCGGGGGCCCAGGGGCCCCGGAAGTGGTGTTTATATACTGGTTTGTTTGTATCCTCCACACTGGGATATGAGCTCCAAGCTCGAATTATTTGTCTTATCCCCAGCTGTGTCCCACTGAGGGCCTACTGCTCCCGGGCATTCAGGAAAGCTCTGGAACACGTGCGTGAAGTAATTGCCCGACACGGGGCGCCGTCACTGGAACCTGGGCCTGTGTGGCTGCACAGAGAGTAATGAGCTGCCTGGACTGATCCCTGTGCGTTCATGACGGTGAGCCGGCCGGATGCAGGTCTGGAGGGCTTCGTGGAGGCGACCACCAGCACGCCGGGAGCCGGCAGGGCGGGGGCAGAAGTCCGTGACCTGTCTCATTCAGTTCAACTCGGCGTACACCTCGTGGGCTCTGACCGTGTGTTCGGCCCTGCCGGTGCTGTCTGAATCACACCGAAGAAACACAAGTCAGGGGATCGTCCTCGAAGAAACTTCAGACGTGACAAAGCCAGGGGCCATCCCAGTCTCAGCCGCCGCCACATCGTTTGCCTCCTTCCCGTGAGGAAGAAGCGGGCAGACCGTGGGCCTTGGAGGCTGCGGTCATGGGGCTCAGGGAGGCAGGTGGCATCGAGGAGGACTCTGTTCTGGGGCTGCTTCTCCTCACCGTGATCCCCGGAGAGATGTTTTCCTGCTCCGAACATGGCTCCGTAGCTGGAACATGGACCCCATCACCTCTCATCCCCCAGGGCTGTCCCGGAGACCAGAGTGCCGACGAATGAGAAAGTGCTTTTTCAAGGTCATGCAGGACGTGGGCACGAAGGGCATTATTACTATTTGTGGTGCTGTTGGTATCCATTTATTTGGGGGCCTAGCAACCCTTACTTTTCAGTAACATCCCCCAGACTTTCCTCCAGACAGCAGCCCTCTCGCTCTCAGCTCATGAGGTTTGGGACAGGCTACCTCACCCTCCTGGTGGCAGGAAGAGCCCAGGTCTGGCCAACTGCCAAATCCTGTTTCTCTGGACTTAGCAGTTAGCTTGGGGGTGAGTGTAGATCCCAAGCCAGTCCGATGAGGTGTGGTCTTAGGATGGAATAGGCAAGAAGAGGGATTTTCTTCCTTCTGTTTTTAAAGTTCATTTATTTAGGGGCGCCCGGGTGGCTCAGCCCGTCAGGCGTCCGACTTTGGCTCAGGTCATGATCTCACGGTCCGTGAGTTTGAGCCCCGCATTGGGCTCTGTGCTGACAGCTCGGAACCTGGAGCCTGCTTCGGAGTCTGTGTCTCCCTCTCTCTCTTTGCCCCTCGCCCACTCGTACTCTGTCTGTCTGCCTCTCTCTCAAAAATACACAAACTTCAAAAAAATTCATAAAGTTTAGTTATTTATCTTGAGAGAGACAGACGTCATGAGTGGGGAAGGGGCAGAGAGAGAGAGAGAGGTAGGGAGAGAATCCCAAGCAGGCTCCGCACTGTCACCTCAGAGCCCGACCCGGGTCTTAAACTCACGAAACCATGAGATCATGACCTGAGCCGCAACCAAGAGTCAGATGCTTAACCGGCTGAGCCACCCAGGCGCCCCAGGAAGAGGGGTTTTCTGCTGGGACTCCAAGCCGTGAGGCTCACTTAGGGAGGTGGATAAGGGGTTGGTAAATTTGTGTGGACGGTGGCAGCAATCTTGGGTTCTTATTCCAATTTTGCCATTTTGTAGCCGTGTGACTTCGGGTCCAGTGCTTAACTTCTCAGTGCTTCGACTTTGTCATCTATGGAAAGGGGTTAAAATAGCACCCACTTGGTGGTGTCATTGAGAGGTTTAAATGACTAGATGTTTAGAAATTATTTAGGATCTCGTCTGGACCAAGGGTGCAGGTAATAGTGTTTGCTAATACCGGCTGTTGGGTTAGACTGGAATTGCCAGCAGGCACCAGGTGACGACGGTCTGTCTGACACTGAAGCCAGTACAGACACAGGAAGACTGAGTCCTGATGTGATCGCTTGAGCACCTGGATCCATCCATGCCTGAAGCCAACAAAGCTCCAGAATTTATTTAAGCAGGTTAGAGTTGAGTTTCTGTTACTTGCAACTAAGAAATTATTATTGCCACGTAAAAATATTGGTGGCGACTGGCATAGCTCGGCTTTTTGTGATTCCCCTTTCTCTCCAGGCTACAGTTCAAATCTCTCAGCTAGAGCCTCCAAGAGTTCATGACCCATCCCCTGCCTAACTCTCTGGCCTCCTTTTCCTCTGCATTCACTTGTCTGCCACTTTCCAGCCTTTCCAAACGTGCAGGGCCCTACGCCCGTCCTGTTTGTTCGTCCTCCTCCGTGACTCTGCACATGCAGTTCCCAGCCCTGGAAATACCCTTCCTCACTGGGTTGCCCCTTCCTCAGGTGTCTTGCTCTGAGACTGGATTAGGCTTCCCTCCTGTATCCTGGCTCAGCAGGCACTGGTGCCAGCGAAGCTCCCCACCCCCACCCCAAGACTGAGATTTCCTTGGGGGCAGGGACCCTTTAGACAGGAGTAAAATAGCTCTGTATTCCCAGGGCCTGGCATGGAGTCTGCTACATAGAAGGTGCTCGGTACCCGTTCCTGGAAGAACTCGCAAACACCGCGTGAGTGGGGAAGAAACGATGACAGGCAGAGACGTGAGGTGCCAGCATTGTGATATGCTAAGAACCCCTAATGTGATTTGTTAAGAAAATTAAGCCTTAAGGGGACCAAGGGAGGCAGCCCTCTCGAAAGCTCTCAAAGTGGCTGAGGTCGGATGCCTGCTGATGGCTGGTTGGCCACATCATTGACGGCGAAGTAAACTTCCTCCTGACAGGTGCTTGATTTAATAAAAAAAAAACCCAAACTCATATCAGTCTTGACATGCCCAGGGAATAAGACGGCAAATTAGAGAGATGGAAATCCCACTCTGGTGCAAGCCAAGATTTAAAAGGCCCTGGTAGCCCTTATTTATGGAGTTTAGGTTTTCCTTTAGCCCTTGGGTGAAAATGGGGGGTTGCCGGGGCCCTAAGTACTAATGAATTTTGTGCTGTGTTCTGCCTCCTGGCATGAAGTGCTTAATAAATGTTCCCATCTTTCTGCAGGGAAATCTCTCTCTCCGCTAATTGCTGTCAGCATCCATCAGGATCACGGAGAGAGCAACATCCCAGCCAGAGGGCCTTGGGCTTGAGCTCCATCACCAGGAGATGGTCTCTTTGGGAAGGCCGAGCGACCCGGAAGGGGCTGCACCTACCGGGCATCTCCACCAGGAGGCGCACACAGAGGGAGTCTGGACCGCCAGTGGGCAAAGGGTGCCCTGGAGCCCTGAGCGGCCGCCTGGGGGCCTGGGTGTGGCTGAGCTCTGGGGCTCCGGATTCCATCAGCCTCGGAGACCGGCCCCCATTGATGTCTTTCATATCTCAGACCAGCCCTAAAGGTTTGGTCACAGGGGCTCTGCTGATTTCAAAAAGAAAGGTTTGGAACACAATCCAATCCTCACTTTTTACAGGTGACACGGCCCTGAGGCGGGAGGGCGGGGGTGGGGGGGTGGGCTGGGGGGGTGGGCAGTGTGTGAGGAGGGGGGCACCGCAAGGTCAAAGCGACGATCAGGTTCAGACCTGGGACGTGAACCCGGGTCTCCTGATCCTGCGGGCAGTGTTTCTGTTTTGTTTGTGCTGTAAATTTCCCGCGGCCCTTGTCTGTCACCGCCTGTGCAAGCCCCAGGGCTCTGTGTGTAAACCTCAGAGACTGTAAATGAGGGAGAGGCGTGGAGTAGGAGCGAGCCCCCAAAGGGCAGGCGAGCTCCCACCTGCCGGGCCCCGGTTAGGGACCTCGCACGCCTTTTTGGTCAGAGAGTATTTGCTGAGTGCATAGCAACGTGCGGGGGGAACAGGACGCAACGAGACTCGGGGCCTGATCTTAGAGAGCGTGTATTCCGGAGCGGGAAGGGTGAGGAAGCAAACAAGCGACCACGGAGATGCGTGCTTATCTCCTTCTGTTCTTTCGCCTGCACTCACGGTTGTCCCCCGGGCCGTGGTCCTGTGCTCCCACCATCTCTGGAACCTCCGTTTGGCCACCACATGCTTCTAGGCCACATCCTTGGTGTCCTAGCTCCCAAATGGCATTCGTTCTGAACCTGCTGTGTGTGTGTGTGTGTGTTTTTAATGTTTATCTATTTATTTTGAGTGTGAGAGAGAGCGAGCGAGCGGGAGGGCCAGAGGGAGAATCCCAAGCACTGTCAGCACAGAGCCTGATGCAGGGCTCCAACTCACGAACCGTGGCATCGCGACCCGAGGCGAAATCAGGAGCGAAGCACCGAACCAGGTGAGCCACCCAGGTGCCCCCGAACCTGCTTCTGCATTGCCCTTGTTTCCCCCTGTGTCGGCGGGTGGCGGTCCCCACTTCTGTCACTTCCGCTGTGGTCTGGGTCATGGACTCTACTCCTGTCCTTGGATGATTCGTGTTCTGATACCTCCCCCCCCCCCCCCCCCCCCCCCCGCCACATCCACGCTGGCTTCTGCGCTGTCCTCTGCTCTCCTTCATGGGGTCCCTTCCCGTGTCCTCCTACTTCCTCACCTGCCGTCTCCTCTGCTGCCTACTCCCTTTGGGCTAAAGCCCTAACCCCACCCACAGCATCTGCCTTGCCTGGTTGCCATCAGACCCCAAGCTGGCAGGACCGGGGCCTCTCCCCTGCCTGCCCCTTTCTTTGCTAGTCACCGTCACATGGCTGGTTACTTCTTCTTGAAGGTGCTCTGGCTTCACTCACACTCCAGCTCTTCCTCCTCCCGTCCCAGGCTGCTTCCATCCCTCTCCTCTGCCGGGCCCCCTCCCCTGCCCTGGGTCTGACTGTCGGACCACCCCACGGCTCCGTCCTGGGTCGTCGTTCTCTCCTTATGTGACCTCATCCGCTTCCACGCCGTTAAACATCATCTTCACGGTAATGACTTCCAAATTTCTATCTCTAGCACTAACATCCTGAAGCCGCACGCTCGTACATCCTGCTCCCTGACATCTCTACTTAGATGACTAATGGGCACCTCAGCTCCAGACCGCAAAAAAGTCTTACTTTTCCCACCTTGGCTCCAAAGCTGCTCCTCCCTCCTTTTTTTTTTTTTTTTTTTTTTGCCATTTCTGTGACTGTCACCATCTTCTCCCTTCTGCGGAAGCCCAGGTCCCGGGAATCATGTTGAGTGCATCTGAACGCTTCACCCCGCGCCCAGCCCACCCGTGAGGCCGGTGGGCGCCCTCCCGAAGAGAGATCCTGAATCTGCCCGCTTCTCTCCCTCTCCCGGCTGCCACGTGAGCCCCCCACCCCTCCAGCTCCCTTAGCTCCTTGCAGCCATGCCCACTTGTCTCCATGGTGCCTCTATCACTTTCTAGGATCTAATCTGTTCTTTACACAGCACCTGAGTGCTCTTTCGAAAACATAAATCAGATCTCATCACTCACCCACTGAAGGACTTCCAGAAATCCCCGATTGCACCTGCACTGAACATTTGCTGTGCCTACCAAGTCTCTACGCGAGCTGGCCCCCGCCTCCCTCTGCCTCTGCCTTCATCCCACATGGCACTGCCTTCTCTCACATTTTGTTCACGGTGCCCTTCGATTTTCCTCCGTCCCTCCGTCCCTCCCTTCCTTTCTTCCTCCTCTAAACACAAAGTCCATTTCCACCTGACAGCCTGTGTTAGTTTTCTGTTGCCATGTAGCAAATTGTCACAAACTTATCAGCACGCACAGTGGCTCCATAGCGCTGGCTGCCTCCGTCCCCTCCTTCCCAATTTGTCAGGGGGAGTCAGCCATCTTGGGGGTGTCAGGTGGGGACAGGACAGCCTAACAAAGGAAACTGGGAGGGAGCAAAAGAAAGCCATCTAGGACCTTTGTCCTGGCCCAGCCTCTTCAGCAAAAATAGGATCCTGCGATTGATCAGGGGCTGGAAGTCACAGGGCTGTGGAGGACACAGGGAAATATACATGTTCCAGAAGGACAATAGCGCTGATCTGAAAGCCCCACGGTGAGGAGGAGTCACTCTTACCCTGTAATTGTCACCAGCCAGTGTCAGCTCGGGGCAGGGAGTCACTTTGGAGGGCCTGACAGGAGGAGGGCTGTCACATCCGCGGGGATTCTTGTACACGGGTCAGTCTGGAAGTGGCGACAGGGCCAATTCTGCCACGGGCGCAGCTCTGTGCCAGCGGCTGGCAGGAACAATGGCATGGGGAAGAGGCGGGAGGGAGACCAGCCTGCCTGGCGCCTTCAGGGGTCCCGCAGGGTGACGGGCGTGCCACCTAAGTCTCGGCCCCCGTGCTGGGTGATGTGCGGCTCTCTGACGTGACCAGCTCCTGCTGGCCACCTGCCTGGAGGACACTTCTTCTCCCCGTCCTTGGATAAGCCTGGCGGGTTCTTCTAGCCTTGGCTCAGATAATGTAGCCTCCAGAAAGCTTTCCTCTTCCTCGCCAGCCTAGGAGAAGTGCCTCTCTATGCTCACATTTCCAAAACTTGCTTCCTTCTTACTACAGCATACTTTGCTGCGTATGCTTTCTGAGCCCTCGGAGACCAGAGACTATGTCTCTGTTTTCCCATCCCTATTGCACCAACACCAAGCCCATCGCTTGGCAATTAGCAAGCACTCACGAATCTCTGACCCAGCTCTCATGGGGAGCCTGACATACAGCCTGTGAAATAAGCATCGTAACCTTCACATTTCCAAGGAGGAACCGACATGACGGCTGTAACATAACTTGCCCAAGGGCGTGATGCTGATGAATCATAGAGCTTGGTTTTGAACCATTATTATTATATTGGTAGTTTCAATTTACTGAGCACCTACTGCGTGTCAGGCACTGTACTCGGTTCTTCGTAGGGATCATCTCTTAGCCACCTTTGCATTAATCTTGGAAGTTATGTATTATTCTCGTGGTATGGATGGAAGATTCGAGAATCGGGGAGGGTTATTACTTTCCCAAGATTATTATGGTGTTGTGATGAGAAGGGTCAGGATCCAGGCGTGTGACCCCAATGCATTTCACTGTACATACCTGCTCCCAATCTACTAATGGGGGGCCAGGTGGATACAAAAAGGGAACAGTAGAAGATGTGGGTGATGAGTTCACACTATGACAGCTACGTGTCCTGTGATATGAAGAAACAGAGCGTCAAATAATCTTTGCTGACAATGACTTGACCGTAGGTAATCATTAAAGGATGCATTCCTCAAGGGGGTTGGGTGGCCACCACAAGAATAATGGAGATTCAGAGAAACAAAATTGGTCAGTACGTCGGGCTGAGACATGATGCTTTTGGAAGAGAGTGTGAATGCTGCTTTGTTGTCGTTTCTCGTGGACTTTCTTTGCTGGAGTTTGGGCTACCAAGGTCAGGGCCTTCATTGTTTGTCCCCAGCATCTAGCCCATGAATGGCTGACGGTAGCCGATAAATAAGGTTTAGGGACACAGATGCACAATTAGCCACAGTCTTTCTGGTCACCAGAGAGGTGTCCTTTGGTCTGTCACCAAAATAGTCTAGTGGGTTTTTCCAAATGGAGGTGAACTGCTTTTGACCTCTGGTAAACCATTCTATATTTGGTGGTGTTTTTTCCATGCTCGATGTTGCTCAAGTAGCTTAAAAAAAGAGAGCTTTACTGAGGCATAATTGGCATTAGTGAACAGCACATATTTAAAGCATACAATCTGATAAGTTTTGACATATGTATACACTGGGAAACAATCACCACAATCAAGATAGCAAGCATATGAATCACCCCAAACGTTTCTTTCTGCCCCTTTGTCATTTTTCTCTCCTGCTCCCTCCTGTCATCTTTCCCTTGCCAACCACGGATTTGCTGTCCGTTACCATACATTAGTTTGCCTTTTCTCAATTTTTGCGTAAACAGATCATACAGTACGTGCTCTGTCTTGCCCGTCTTCCTTCGTGTAGCAGACTTGCTTTGAGATTCACCCATGCTGTTGGGTGTATCAACAATTCATTCTTGTTCATTGCTGGGTGATATTTCATTGTATGAACGTACCACGATGCGTTTATCCATTCAACTGTTGACGACCAAGCGTTTGGCTTGTTCCGGCTTTCAGCTATACAGGTCAAGCTGTGTAACGTCCACACACAAGTCCTTGCGTGAACGTATGCTGTCATCTGTCTTGGGTAAACACCTAGGAGTGGAGTGGCTGGGTCACACGGTGTGCATATGTTTAACTTTTTGAAAAAAACTGCCCACTGTTTCCCAAAGTGCTTGTGCCATTTTACAGCCTCACTAGCGGTGTGTGAACGTTCCGTTCCCCCACCTCTTCACCAGCCCCGGCAAGGGTTGATTCTCATAATTTTCTCCATTGGAATACAAGTGTGGGGGATCCCACTGTGGTGTTAATTTGCGTTTCCTTACTGACTGGTGCCGTTGGCCATCTTGTGACCATGAGGGTAGCTAGTAGGAGGGACATGCCATCAGAATGAAGATGAGGTGTTGGGAATAAGGGGAGATCTTGGGGTCCTTGATGAGGTCACTAGACTGTGACTTAACCAGGTCTGGAAAACCTACCTTGGGACTTTGGTTATCTGGGTGGATACACTTCCTCGTTGCCTGTGCTGTCGTGACTCTGTTCCTTGTAGCAGGAAGAACTGTCACTGGTTCACTGGGTTGAGCCAGCCTCACGCTCCACATCTGGAAAGCACGGAAACAGCGCTGGCCTTCAGTGTCCCTGGTGAAATGTCATCCTGAGGAACGTCATTTTTTTTTTTTTTAAGTGTGTTTATTTTTGAGAGAATACAAGCAGGGGAGGGGCAAAGAGATAGGGAAACAGAAGATCTGAAACAGGCTCTGGGCTGTCAGCACAGAGCCCGATGGCGGGGCTTGAACTCACCAACCGCGAGATCATGACCTGAGCCGAAGTCAGACGCTGAACTGACTGAGCCACCCAGGCGCCCCCTATGACGAGCGTCAATCCTTAGATTCTGGTAGCCCTCTTCAGCCCCCTCTCCTACATTCTGCCATCATATATCTTCACTCTGCCAAATTGTGGCATTATCTTTGTTTTATAGATGAAGAAACTGGTATTTCATTCACATCAAGATGTAACAGCTTTGAGATAACAGCTTCTCGTCTGACTCTGACCGGGGTGTTTTTTTGGAGCCATAGTCAAAGCTCTGGTGGAGAGACTTCCAGCATGAGCCTGCAGGGGAGGTGGAATTTGAGGGAAAATAGGATTATTTGTGAGTCCTTGAGAACAATTATTGAGGACATTGTGTATCATGCTATAAAGGTGGCTGGGGGGGGGGGGCAGGAATCATGGGGATTTTTCCAGCTCCTTTTAGGCTCTGTGGAGAATGATTTTTTTGTAATGTTTTAGACTGTAATTTCACAGAAAGCCTGAGGATCTGGATCAGAAAAGAGGTTGCCTCTGATTTGGGGAGAGGCAGTCCAGTCTGACCATGCCTCCTTTGTGACGATATTTCCAGCACCCATGAAGGGGCTTTGGGGTGAGGGGGTTTAGGGACACAAATGCACAAATGCACCAATGCTCAAGGTTCTGCGGTTGCAGACCTTGAGTCAAGGACTCGTGTGCAGGTGATTTATTAGGAAAACGCTCCCAGGAGAAGCCAGTAAAGGAGTCAGGAGGCAAGCCTGCCTGGGAAGGGAAGGAAGCAAGTAAAGGCATGATTTCAGCAAAGTCCTGAGGAGGGCACCACGGCCTGACCCCTGGTGCAGCTCTGGAGAGGGAGGGTGACTGCCCTGGAGGGCTCTACCCTGACACCCCCTCGCCCCCCCCCCCCCATCCTGGCTGAGGGCCACCTGCGGGGAGGCACGCACTCAGGCACTTCCCGTTGTCCTTGCGCTCTGGATAACGTTCTCCAGCACACTGAGCAAGGTCCTCAGTGAAAAGTTTCAGGTTTGAAGTTGAAATCAAAGAGCACAAGAAGCCAGGGAAGGGGGAGGGGCACCGGAAGGAGATCTGGGCAGACCCCCTCCTGGGGGGTCAGAAAACTGGGAGAGACGTGCCCCACTCCCCTTGCAGGTGTGAGGTGACAATTCAAGGACAGCTGCACCTGGAAGGTCGAGGTCAGTGTCTGAGCCTTGGCCCTCTCACTCCGGAATAGACCTTGGGCCAAGTTTTTAATCTGAGCCTCAGTCCCTTATCTGTCAAATGGGGACAGACACAGTGACCTCCTGGGGCTGCTACGAGTATTAAGTCAGATTAAGAGCCATACGAGCCATTGTTTAAATGTTAGGTATTAATGTGTTCCAAGCAGAAGACATCCTTCCTGTGATGTTTGTGACCATTTCCAGGGGGGAACGTCTGGGTGAAGGGGTGTATTCTGATTTGGAGCAGACTCAGAGAAGTGCAGAGTATGGGAGAAAGGAAATGCAGACACTGGCTCAAGTCACGTGGCCAGAAGAGCTGGGGTTGAGCGTGGAGCTCAAGTCCCTCTTTATGTCTGTGCTTTTCCATGACACGGGGGGACTCGGGTCTGGGCTGGGCCTGGTCGGCTGTCAGCACACCAATGAGCCAGAGAAGACCGTGATCTCAGGAGTCCTGTTCTTGTCTACCCCTGACGTGTCCTTAGGCCCAATCAAAGTGGGGAAAAAAAAAATCATTCGGGGCAAAGGAGAGAAGGCCTGGATGGGACGCAGTGAGTGTGGCAGATGGCCTTGCCCGGGTCACATCTGTGAAGCACACGCCTTCCCGAGAAGGCTGCCGAGTTCTGAGAGGGGGATTCCCTGGGGGGGGGGGGGGGGGGCTGCCAGCTGTGGGCGTCAGCGGCTGTAACAGCCAGCTGACCTTTGCAGGGAGCCCATCAGTTAGTGCAGGACGCGCCCATCCTGGCTTCCCTGCCCCGGGTGAGCGTCCTGCCTCTGGGGTGTGCAAGAGGCAGAGCCCGTGCTGCGCTGGCGGGGGGAGCTCAGCAGGAGCAGGGGTGCCCAGGGAGGGACTGGAAGAGGCCGTGCTCTGCATCCGGAGGACTGTGTGTAGGTCTAGATACCCAGGAGCAGGGCCGAGCAGATCAGGAGAGCCCCGGGAGGAAGGGTTAGGGTCTTTCTACTCTCTCATTACTTGAGACCCAGCAGGTGTCTTTGCCCTTCAGGGAACATTCCCTCCGTACAGAGAAGGAAAAGGGATTTTAGGGGCTAAGGGAAAGCTATCACCACCTAATGATGCTGGTGCAAACGTATCTATTTTTTCAGGGCGGGGTTTCTCCCCCTCCTTGAAGGGAACTAGCTTTGACCTATAAAACAGGAACTGAGTTTATGGGTGTGCATGGAGAGGATTTGCAGAGGGGCAGGGAAAGAAGAGACACGACGACGGAGGAGGGGGAGAGAAGTGGACAGAGAGTGGCAGAGACCAGATGGCAAGGACCGGGATGGTATAAAGGTACTTGTCTGGGCGGGTGTGTTGGGGGGGAGCTGACCGTCTGCGTGGGGAGGCCCGGAGAGGGGGCTGGGGTCTCAGGCGGGTAAGCCCAGCCCGGGGCGAATTCACCGCTGGGACTCTCAATTTAGCTTGAAGGGAGGGGCCCAGAAGACCCCAGGAGAATATTGCTGAGAGCAACTCCGTAAATTTGATTTCCTGAATGGTTTGGCAAATGTCACAATTTCTTGAAATGTCACACACCCCCACATTTTGTAAAGGCACTCCCTGTCCTTTCACTGTGCATCAGCTGAGAGAGAGCAAGTTAGAGGCAGGTATCACACGTGAGAAGCCACCCGGGCTCTGGACCTGGCCTGAGGCTCGGGGCGACCGAGTCTGGGCAACCTTGGACTAGCTGCTTAGTTTCTCTCAATCTGCTTTATCCTCAACACTGGGCTTCATGAAGAGACACCTTGGGGTGTTGCTACGAGAAGTGAGGTTGTCGGTTAGGTCTGCCGGCTCCCTGGGAGGGGATTATTCCTCCTTGGGGTTTTGTGGGTTCTGTCCTTATTGCCCCCAGCCCAGGGGGAAGCACGAGACAGAGCAAAACGGAGGCCAAGGCTAGAACACTGAGGCACCGTGCAATGTGTGTCTTCACTTGTCTCTGCGGTTGGGGTTCTGACTCCATGTACCCATGGAACCAGAGGTCGAAAGAGAAAGTACAACTCTGTGACTTTAGGCAAACGCTGTATAATTTTGAAAATAGTTTCTAGCATCCGTTAAACTGATCTGGGGATACGGCTTCTAACTGAGGCCACAGCTGGTCTTCCTATCCCTCTCCCCTGAACTGAAGAAAATCAGGCCTTCAGAGGAACTGAGTCCCGACATGTGTGCCCTTTGGGGGGCCAGGCAGAGAACCCACCCAGGGCCGGCCGCCTCTGAGAAGGGGGCCTGTTCATAGGCCCCCTTGCTGGCTGCCGTCACTTGGTTCCCTCAGTGTCCAGACAGAGGGTTAGGGGTTGGGGTCTAAATCATTTTCTTCTCAAGAGGCTCTTGGGTCCTTAGGTCAATGTTCCCGTGTCCCTAGAGGACCATGGCGGCTTTCATTAAGGTAAAAATCCCCGTGTACCCTTCCCCGAATGTGGTTCTTACTTGCTCTGTGTGCATGTAATTCAAACGGCCACTGACGTGGTTTATCCAAGTTGGTTGTGTTCACTCTAAAAATAGAGAAAAGCAGCAGCCAACTTTCAAACACTAACAGCTTCTAACATTTGCACTTCAAGACAAAAAACATAGACAAAGACGCGGAGGTGCCCCCATCAGACCCCGGGCCACATCAGCTCTATACGACTTTGGCCGGGAAGGGGCCACAGGAGGATCTGGGGGACAGAGAACTGAGTCTGGATGGAGACCCAGGTGGGATGGGTGTGCCCGGAGGTTGGCTTCCTCTGCGGCAATTCTCAGAGGTGTAAATGCTCGCTTTTGTCCAAAATGGAGGGTTCGGGGAAGTACAGGCTTTGGTGCTGACGGCAGGGGGGCTGGAGGAGAAGGACCTGTAGTAGTCCGTGACCCCTGTACCTTCTACCTGACTGATCCACCTGGATCCACTCATCCCCAAAGCCCCAGCCAGCCCTGCACCTTCTGGGCATAGGGGCCCGTGAACACCCTTTCCGTGTACCTTGCTTGGGTTGAGTTCATTTTCTGTGCAACTGGAATTTTTTGAATCATGTACTTATTTAACGTTTATCTTTATTTATTTTTGAGAGAGACAGAGCGCAAGTGGAGGGAGGGGTAGAGAGAGAGGGAGACACAGAATCGGAAGCAGGCTCCAGGCTCCGAGCTGTCAGCACAGAGCCCGACGCGGGGCTCGAACCCACAAATCCGTGAGATCATGACCTGAGCCGAAGTCAGACGCTTAACCGACCGAGCCACCCAGGCGCCTCTGTTCTAATCATTTAGAAACGACTGTAGAGTGCAGGGAGGGTATAAGGGGGCTTCGTGGGGGGGGGTGTGTGTGTCCATCTTTGGGTGCAAACGGCACTCAATTCTAGGAACATGGAGTTCATTTCCAATCTCCCCGAGTCCCAGCGGGGGCTCCCTGGGGAAGCCAGTGCCATGGTAGAGCCTCAGTTTCCCCCTTTGTACAGTGAAGGGAATACCCGTAGTGCTGAGGGTCCGATGAAATGACACGTGTGAGTGAGCCGTGTGCCCGCACAAGCACTAACCCAGCGGGCTCTGCAATTTCCTTCTCGGTAATACCTGCTGTTTTCCATCCTGTTTTCTCCCGTGGTAATAATGGTGATTACACCTGACACACTGGAGTTTTACTCACCTCAGAATGCTATCATAGGCAGTGTCTTGTTTTCTTCCAGTGCATTTCCTTTTGGATTCAGGGGGCCGCTGTGCCGAGGGCAAGTGGCTGGGGAGACGTGGAACCGACACTTAAAATCATCTGTTCTGGGCCAGGCTTGGGGCACCCTTGAGCTCGTTTAATTGTCTCAACGACCTTGCGAGGCTGAGACGGCCATTGCCGTCTCTAGATGGGAAACTGGCTTTCTGCGAGGTTCGCAGCCTGGGGTCCTACAGCTGGAGGAGGGTGGAGCCTGGGTTCCAGTCCACACTGGGATGGTAGCAAAGGCTCACCTGCTCTGGGAGCCTCTGGGCTTCACCCTGAGGGAGCCCCTGGCAGTGGATCAGGAGAATGATCACCCTCTGCTCTGTCTTCAGCCCCGCTGGGCCCCCTCCCTGGTGCTCCGATGTGGGGTTTGCATTCCTCGTCCTCCTCCTCCTCCTCCTCCTCGCCTCCACCTGTGTGTGTCTCCTGTGTGCCTTCCCGGAGGCGGTGGGAACGGCCCAGGCTCTGGCTAATTCAGGCTTTCTTTTTTGAGTTTAGACCCTGGCAAATCTGCTTCCTCTTCCTCCCACCTCTCAGGAAGCCTGCTTAAAAGCAGTTGAGTTGACAAGTCAGAAGAGAAGACGAGTCAGGCAGCAGCCAAGTCTCCCTGGCAGCTCCCGAGGGGCTCGCAGCCGCACGGCTGTCTATACCTGTAAGAACACCACATACTCTCCAATGGGTTTTTTGTTTTGTTTTGTTTTGTTTCTTAAAAGAAGGGCTTAAACAAGCCCCCACACATCCTCTTCTTAAATGGCATAAAATTATAAATGGATAAACTTCCCTTGGGGGATATGTTGGTGGAGTCTCTTCTGTACTATTCATATCAGGACCGTTTTTCTAAGTTGGGAAGTGGCCTCCACCATATATAGATATACACACACAGATATTCTAATATTTTATGTACATGTACTGTATCACCTGACTACACACTGGGCATTGTGGAAGATATTGGGGAAACGAAACGGAGTAAGATTCAATTCCTGCCTTTAAGTGGCTGCTAGTTCCTGGGGCTGTGGATTAAGACACCACAAAAGTAAATGGGAGCTGCTAGTGAAGAAAGTTCTGAGGGTCATACAGGGCACCGTGGGAGCACAGAGGACAGGCGAGGGTGTCCCCCTGCCCTGGAAGGGAGCCTGGGGGAAGTGGCATCGAAACAGCAAGAGCATGAGAATCAGGACACAGACGGGTGCAGGGCTTGGGGCAGAAGGAGAGAGAGAGGGTTATTGTAGAAGAGGCAGTCTGTCCAAAGCTCAGACACAAGAAGCACATTGCTCCAGGGAGATCTGGAAACACCTTGAATGGTTTTCAATGTATCACTCTTTCTAAATAGGGGTGATACTGACTCTGGGAACTTTGTGGTTAAGTGTGTATGGAAGGCAATGGGATGATGCTATCAGCCAGCAACTTGATGGCATTTGGCAATTTGCAAATGCTTTTGCTGTTGATACCCCGCTGGGGTCTCCCAACCAGGAGGTGTGTGTGTGTGTGTGTGTGTGTCTGATCTTGTTCTAGTTCTAGCTTTATGCCTGGGAAAACCAAGGCTTCGAAGAGGGCCGTGTCCTTTCTGAGCCTACAAGTGGGTTGCCTCACACTTTATATTGGTTTTTAATTGCACAACAAATGAGCACACATTTGGCAGCTGTAAACAACACATGTTTTTTTATCTTCATGGTTTCCAATGGCTCAGGAGGCTGGGGCACAGCTTGGCCGGGTACTCTGCTTCAGGATCTCACCAGGCTGCAATCCATGGGCTGACTGGGCTGCACTCTCATCTGAAGGTCTGACTGGAGAAAGATCTACTTCCAAGCTCTCGGAGTTGTTGACAGAGTTCATTTTCTTGAAATGGCAGGAGTCACAGTAGCTGGCTGGTTTGAAGTCAGCAAGGAGAACAACACCCTACAGGGGAATCTGCTGGCAAGACAGAGTTCTATGTGACGTAACACCGTCACAGTGGCATCCATCCCCTTTGCCGTGTTTCGTCGGTAGGAAGAGGTCCCGCCCATATTCAAGGGGGAGGATATTACACGAAGGCATGAGCGCTAGGAGGTGGGGGTGGTGGGACTTCCTTCAAGCCTGTCCCCACACACTTGTAGCCTTTGCCCACCGGTGCTCCCTCCCCTGGCTCTGACAAGTCCCGCCTACCCTCCAAACCACAGCTCAGATGTGTTCCACTTCCCTTGGGAGGCCTCCCGGAATGCCTCTTGCTCCTTCCACATGCTGCTGCCCTCCTCTCCCCGCCTGGACCGCAGCGGTCACTGTGAGGTATTGAACCCTCACCCCTGATTTGCAAGCTTCTTTCCCTCCAGGTGGGAACCAGAACTCCCCACTTTTGCATCCTTGGCGCCTGATGCATCGTGGGTGCTCAGCAAGTATTTATAAGGAATCAAACTGATGAATGGAGCGATGTGCTTCGAGCCCCAAGTCTATTCAGGAACTTGAGCGCAACTCCGGGCCTCATTCCATCATACCTCTCCATTTTCTCAATAACCCAAGACTGAAACCAAATTAGCACTGTGCATATTCCTGTTGGAACCAATTCGGTTTAAAGGACCAGCTCCCCCTAGGACAGATGGATGATAACACACAGCATTTTAATCAGGTTTTTTTATTTTCCAAAGCACTATCATATTCAATATTCCCACTAATTCCTTCCATATCCAATTGGGCTTGGTCTCCTTACATATACTATAAGTAACTGGGGTTTGGAGAGATGAGCTAATTTGCTGAAAACTCTGCAGACCGGGGCACCGGGTGGCTCAGTCGGTTGAGCGTCTGTCTGACTTAGGTTCAGGTAATGATCTTGCGGTTTGTGAGTTCAAGCCCCGCTTCAGGCTCTGTGCTGACAGTTCAGCGCCTGGAACCTACTTTGGATTTTGTGTCTCCTTCTCTCTCTGCCCCTCCCCATTCTCTCTCTCTCTCAAAAATAAATAAACATTAAAAAAATTAAAAAAAAAACCCTATGCAGATAAAACAATTGCAAGGCTGTGACTCGATGCAGGGCCGCTGATTCCCATCGTCCAGCACATGTTTACCGCGGGCCAACGCTGTGTCTGTCAGACCTCCCTGGGGATGGGGACGTCAGCAGGATTGCCATCGTACCCACGGACAGTTCACGCTGCCATGATGGAAGCAGAGAGCTGAGATTGTAAATATAAAATGGACTCACAACGGCACTGATAGAGTTGTGTGCAATAAGTTTTGGGGAACTAAGAGGAGAAATATATCGCACGGGGTGTGGGGGACGAGGGTCCTCAGAGTGTGTGCAGAAAGTCACTAGGAAGTAGCAGGCAGGGAGAGAAGGAAGAACGTTCTTTTTGAAAACTTTTTTGATGTTTGCTTATTTTTGAGAGACAGAGTGAGCGGGGGAGGGGCAGAGAGAGGGGGAGACGCAGAATCCCAAGCAGGGTCCAGGCTCTGAGCTGTCGGCACGGAGCCCGACGCGGGGCTCGAACTCACGAACCGCGGGGTCACGAGCTGAGGCGAAGTTGGACGCTTCACCGGCTGAGCCCCCCAGGCGCCCCAAGCACATTCTCGACAGAGAAGAGCCAGCACAAAGCCTGCAGAGGAGAAGGTCAGGGTGGAACATCAGGTTGCCTTATGAGCAGCGCACAGTGCATTTGAGACCGGGGCCAGGAAGGGCGCGTAAGGGCACCCGCTCTCCTCTCTCCTGTGCTCCTGTGCTCCCGTTTCTAGAGCATGTTCCTCTCCTCAAGGGCTCCTCCCTCTGCTTGTTTCCTGGAACCTGCTTCTCACAACTTCACTCTGCCGTGTTTCCTAGTTCTTCCTCATCGTCAGCCCGTCCCTCGTTCTCAGGGACTCCCACTGGGCATCCCCACCGGCCTCAACCCCCATCGCTCTCCGGGACCCCCCCGGGATCAGGCCGGCAGCGGCCTCACAGTGTGCAGCTCGCTGAACACTCACGGAGCCCTGTCCCCCGTGACCGCTCATCAGGCCGTGGGGTCCCTTGGCCCTGCTTCCTCACATCACACTTCCCGTTGTTGGCCCACATTTCCAGCTGCTCACTACTGCCCCCTTTGTTGTGGGCCTCCCACTGCTGGTACGAATCCTTCAGGGTTTTGTCTTCTGCCATCTTCCCTTCTCTTCATCTGAGAAAGAGGGAAAGGCTGCCAGTGCAAAGGCCCTGCGGTGCCAAGGATCTTGTTGTGTTTGATGAGTTAGAGGAGGCCTGTGTGATGATGAAAGGGGCTATCCTGGCTGATGTGGGCAGAAGCCAGGCAGTGAAGGGCCTTGTAGGTCATTCATAAGAATGACATTTATTTGCTGTAAGTAAAAGTCTTTGAAGAGCAGTAAATGGGAATGATACGATTCTCTTTGCATATCTCAGAGATTGCCTGGATTCTGCTGAGGAAACTAGACAGGAGAAGGACAAGAGTGGAGGCAGAGAAACCAGATGGTATAATTTTAAAGATACACATGACAGTATTTGCTGTTGAAGTAAATGTGGGGAGAGTCAACAGAGTGCATCTTTCCTTTTTAATTTACTTATTTTGAGAGATAGAGAGAGGGTGCAAGTAGGGGGGGGGAGAGAGAGAGAGAGAGAGAGAGAGAGAATCCCATGAGGTTCCACACTGCCAGCACAGAGTGCAGTGTGGGGCTCGAACTCATGAGCTGCCAGATAGTGACCTGAACCGAAGTCAAGAGTCAGACACTTAACCGACCGAGCCACCCTGGCGCCCCTCAACAGAGAGGCTCTTAAGGTCCCTCCTGACATGGTCAGTCCCTCTGTTCTTCTGTTAATTGTACAAGACGCTTTCCTTCTCTTTGTTAAGCACGAGGCCAAGACTGAGGCCTGACAGATTTGTCCGGTAAGGCTACAGCAATCCCTGTTTAGATGGAGCTGGTTCGTTATGCACGTAGACAGTGGAAGGAAGACAACCCAACGGTACCAGCTCCCCAGGTCGTCGTCCCACACCCCAAAAGGAGAATGTCGAAGCCACCGGGGCCAGAGGACCATGCAGCACAAGTTGTGGGACGGGCCTGCTGAATGCAGCTGTGTGGTTTTACAGTCTCTTCTACCCTTGGGGGTGGGGGTGTGGAAAGCATCATACCTCATCAGAACTCCAGAGGTCAGAGAAGGTCTTTCCTAGCTGGGGACATGGTAAGGGGATAGGGATGGATTTGTAGTGGCTCCTTATATTCTGGAAGGATCACGAAGTGTTCTACCAAGACTCAGATTGGCGACGGTTTGAGGCTTTGTCTTCCAGGTTCATGTGGATACGTGTCAGGTCACCAGGCATCCGGGAAGAGCCCGTCTTCCTTAGTACCACTTGTGGATTGCAAACACACATGTCACTTACTGTGACCTCTTACTATGTTCTAAGTACTTTATACATATTAACTCACACATGTAATGTTCACAACAATCCTCTGAGGTAGGTCCTATTTTTGTCTCGATTTCTCAGGGGAGGACCCTGAGCCACACAGAGGTAAGCACCTAGCCCAAGCTAGTAAGAGATGGGACTGGAAATTAATTTGAACCCATGAGGACAGGCATCGCGTCCATTTTGCCCACCGTGCTCCCCAGGGGCTAGAATGCATGGTGCATAAAAAGAACTCAACTCATATCCAGGAACAGATTGAAGACCAAGGCAAAAAAATGGAGATTTAGGGCTGAGGGATGTAGGGCATGAAGCGATTGGAGGGGTCAAGGGTAACTCCTTACTTTCTCCCTTGGTGATTAGGGTGTTTGTGGGACCACCAATTGAGTTGGGTGTTAGGAGGAGGAACAAATCTTAGGGGCAGGTAAGGAACTCACTCTCAAACGCTTTGATTTAAAGATGTCTGCAGACCACCTGGGTGGTGACGCTCAGCAAATTATTGAGAAAATAAAGAAAAATGAGATACATTGCCTTCCTTCCAGACACTCAGAGAAGTAGCAGAGACATAATCGCAATTCGACGGTGCAATGATGTTGGGGGCAAAAGAGGAGGAAGGTGAGGACAAGCAGAGTGAGCCTCACGTCACGTGTAATCCTTTATCATACTCCCCCAATGCTTCTTCACCGTGTCCGGGAGGAAGTGGAGTCATTGATCAGGTCCCCGGGGGACTATTCTGGTCTTGACACTTGAGCGGTGGGGTGTCGGGAATTGAATCTATTCTGGATAATAGTTCCTCCCTGATTGTTCTCCCAATGAGGCGATGTTTCAGCTCTGTCATACCGGATCTCCTTAGTTTTTGAATAGTCTCCCCATAATAACCTGCTTTCCTTAATCACCTTAAAAGGCTGTTCATCTAGCCCCTGGCTGATGTCGATGTGATTGTGGTAGTCAGTGTACAATGAGGGTGGCTGGGGGGGGGGGCAAGAGGTCCACTGAGGCACAGATGGAGACGGTCCTTGAAGGATCCCTGGGTGGGTGACAGTTGTCATAAGAGATCAGACCTCCAGGGACAAGAGAGGCCTTGGAGGATAAACTGTCTGAAATTAGGGCGAGGATTGCGTGCGCGTTTACTCCTGCCGTCCTTCCTGACCGTGTTCTTTTCCATCCTTTTCAAAGGAGGTGGGTTTTTAGGACAGGCGATTTGGAAATGGGGAGGGGGTTTGGAATAGTTAAAATGGGTGCCCTGGTGGACACAGACTGTTCCTATGGATCAGGCTCCAGAAGCTATATTTCTGTCTCTGTGTTGGTTCCTTGCCTCTGGGAAGATCACAAATTCTCCCCTGTTACTGCAGGCCTGATGACTATTTATCTTTACGTATCACCCTGGCGACCCTGGGGACATCATCTGATAAGTGGGAATAACATTTCCACTAATGTACAGAGTTCCAAGTTCTGCCACACAGCAAACCTGTGGGGCGAACTGCCGTCTATCCAATTTTATTGCTTTAGAGATTGGGAGGCTCAGGGTTGACAAGACCTCCAGGATCATACAGCCAGTAGGTGCAGAATCAGAGCTGGTTCCCAGATTTCTGGATTCCTGGTCCAAAGCCTATTTCCACCACACCGTAGTGCTTTGGGGTCTGCTCGCTGACGAAGCCCTCCCTCTCCTCTGCATCCACATTTTCTCTTTCCTTGACCTCCAGGGCTTGTTTATCTGAGCGGGTAGGTCAAGTGTCTGATACGCGGCGTGGCGCTTAAACGACACAGGAAGCCCTTCCCCGTGCCCACACGCAAATTTGCCCGAGACGACCTGACCCGTGGGCAGGTCTCATTCACACTGCATGACGACCGGGAGACAAATGCACGTCCGAACCATGCCCGGGAAAGGCGAAAAGAAAGAACACTGGAAGGGAAGTCAGCAGACCTGGATCCAGGCTTGTTTCTTTCCCGGTTCTAACTGTATTTGTAAGCCAGGGAATCTCCCTGGGGCTCAGTGTCCTTGTCTGTCAATTAGGAAAGCCGCCCTGCCCGTCGCCCAGGCATGTGAAAGAGTTGGGTAATGTGTCAGGCTCAATACAACTCGAAAGCCGTGCTGTAATTATCCGAGAGGCCCTGGAACCTGAAGCCTGATATATAATTGCTTCTCTCCACATGGGAAATATGATGAGACACTTGCTCACTTCTTTCCCCCACAAGGGAATAGCAGTTATCTAGGGGGCATTTGGTTTGGTTTTTAATCATGCACAGGTGTAAGATTCCAGCAGAATAGAGCCTCTTCGGGTGCCCCTTTCCAATCTCTGCAAGTAGAGACAGAGATAAGATTATTTACACCCCCTTCCATTATTCACAGCCTCTTGGAATGTAGCATTAAATAATTCAGAGACCATACAAGCTTGAGGATTGATGGTGAAGCTGATAGTTCTTACCAACACAGCATGCGGCAGCTGCAGAAAAGTCTGGATTCCGGCTCAGATGCACGTGGGGACAGTGGCTGGATGCCCCACACTCCTCAGGACCTTGGAGAAGGGCCTTCCTTCTGGTCTAAAAGTGACTCTCCATCACAGGGGTGGGGCGCCCCGTCTCTGGGTAGGCAAATGTCTATCCTGTGGCTACCTTTTAATCTCATCCACCTTCTTGAAGACCACTCTACCCGTCATAGGTCCAGACCCACAGTAGGTGTCTGATGACTAAAAAAAAAAAAAAAAAAAAAAATGAATGCTCTTGATTTGTTAGCATCTTGTTGTCTATACTACAACATATATAGATCAGAGCTATTGGGAGTTGGAAGACCTGTGTTCCAATTTGTCCGCTGATTAGCCTTATTGGACACGGAAACGTCGAGGGAGTAGAGGAGAGAAGCTTCAGACGGAATCCAGGGAAGAAGCAGATGGCTAGAGGGATGCGAAAAGGGGGAATTTCCAGGGAGGAAGTGCAGTGTGGCATTTGAGGATGGAGAGTCCCTGGAAGTGGCCACTGGGTGTGACAGTGAGGAGGTCATCCAAGTTCATCTCTGGCCTCTTGAATCCGGCCTTCTTTCTCAGGCAGTCCACTGACACAGGCACACGGGCAGCCTGTCGGAGCCCAACACCTAACTGTCTGGCCTCTGACTCCCTGCATTTGTCTCCTGGGCCCTGGAATCCCTGGTCCATGTTCTGGCTCTGGAATCTTCTCCTGGCCCTCCCCTCCGCTGGGCAAGCTGTCCAGACTCTCCTCTGGCTCACAGAGCGCTGTTCTCCTTCCTGCTTGACTCTGAATCTGCTCTTGCTTTCAGAGCTGGCTGTAAGTCTGGACGAGAAGCCCTGCTTCTCTGTCACTCTCCCAGCCCTGTGGAAGCTTGCACGGCCAGGATGGCTCCTTGTTTCAGGCTTCACGTGGCCATCACTGATGTCCTCCAGAAGGGAAATTTAGGTGAATCCTGAGTTAAAATGCTATGTTTTAAAGAAGTAGGAGTGTAATAGCATTTTTAAAAAATGTTTATTTGTTTATTTTGAGAGAGAGAGAATGTACGAGCACGAATGCATGCAGGGGAGGGGCAGGCAGAGAGGGAGAGAGAATCCTAGGCAGGTTCTGAGCTGTCAGCACAGAGCCCGACACTGGGCTCAAACTCAACAAACATGAGATCATGATCTGAGCCGAAATCAAGAGTCAGACGCTTAATGGACTGAGCCACACAGGCGACCCAAAAGTCAGCATTGAAAAAAAAATTTTTTTAAATATTTATTTTTGAGAGAGAGAGAGAGAGAGAGCGAGCATGAGCCGGGGAGGGGCAGAAAGAGAGGGAGACACAGAATCTGAAGTAGGCTCCAGGCTCTGAGCTCCGAGCTTTCAGCCCAGAGCCCAGAGTTTGAGGCGGGACTCGAATTCACCAACCATGAGATCATGACTTGAGCCCAAATCAAGAGTCAGAAGTTTAATGGACTGAGCCACCCAGGTGCCCCAATAGTCAGCATTTTTAAGTTACAAGTGCAGGAATCCTGGCAATGGAAGAGGGTCCCGGATTAAGCACAAGGGCCCTGCTGGGACTCTCCTCACAGGGCGCAGGGACTCTGCCGGATATGCGTGTTGGGGAGTGGTCAAAGTAGGCAATGGCGTCCTGGGGCCAGAGGAATTGAGCATTTCGGCCAGAGTGAAAGATGGAGACAGAAAGGAAGAGGCTGGAGGTACAAACCCAGAGGAATTCGGCTGAGCTGCGAGAAGCAGGTTCTGGTGTTAGCAAATAAGCTGCATTTGGGGAACTTGGAAGGAGATGGGAACTTGGAAGGAGGGGCCTCCGAGAGAATATCTGCCTCCTGGCTGGCTCCAGAGGACAAACCAGAGCAGGTAGAACTGGTTTGAACGGGCCTGGCCTGAGGGCACTGGCTGAGGGGACTGGTCCTCCCCAGCAGAAGGGAAGCCTCTTCTGAGATGGAGGAGGAGCCCTGGGGGGCCCAGGAAGGAGGCAGAGGTTGGAGGAATCCCAGAGGTGAGCACGATTCCTGGGAAACACTTGGCTGTATGTGGTCCCTAAGAAGCTGGGGAGTCAGGCTTCCAGAAGGGCAGGCAGGGAAGCCAGTGTTGCTCACCGGATGCACGGCTTTATGGGGCTCGTCCGATGGTTCAGACACCCGACATGGGCCGTCTCCTTAACTCCTCAGAGCGCTGTGCTATGGAGAGTGCATCGCTTTTCCCCATTCTGCGAGGCTCAGGTTCATGAACATCACCAAGTCCACACAGCACAGAGTGACTGAGATGGGATTATACCCCTGGTGTCTCTGTTCTGCCCACAGTAAGGGAAGCACGCGTGACTTTTTCATCAGCCTGTCACCACCACGATTTATCATAAACCCCATTTAAAAACACGGGCCCCGCTCCGACGATCGTAGTCATGACTGTTGGAAGAGCGGTAATCACGTCCCCCCGGATGGCTTTCCACTGCTTGTAATTGACTTGTTTCATCAGATTCTGATCTTCACAGCATTTATCACCACGGGACAATCGGAGTACATGTGACTATCCTGTTGGAAGGTGGAGATGAAATTGGCCCGAGAGGCCGAGGGCCGCATAGGGAGTTGGGCCCCTGGGTGTGGCCAGAACCAGATTTTTTCTGTATTTTCACTGCGCCTCTTTGCGCCTCCTCCTGTGTCCTGCATGCTGTTGGGTTTGCTGTCCTTGCAAGGGACTGATTACGAGGGAGGGGTGACTCAGTGGCTGTGTGAGTCCCAATACCTCTCCAGGCTCAGGCCTTGTAGTGAGACGCCAGTGTGGTCACCTGTCCGCATGGACTCAGGACAGGTGCAGTTATGGACTGAACACCTACTATGTGCCAGATTTGGGACAGACATGACCTCATTTAATTCACAAAAGATACAAATTCCAACAAACCTGGGAGGTAGTTCCTGCTAATATACCCATTTCACAGATGAGGAAACATATGTCTGATAAATGGTGGAACCTGGCCTTGTCTGAATATAAAGTCTCTCCTCTTTCTGTGGCCTCCTGATCCTGACCACGCTGATTCCAAAATGCTCTCAGGCATTGGCTATAGAAGATCTGCTTTCAACATCCTGGATAAGAGTTAAAAATAGGGGTACCTGGGTGGTCAGTCAGTTAAGCGTACAACTTCGGCTCAGGTCATGATCTCATAATTTGTGGGTTCGAGCCCCATTCCAGGCAGTATGGAGCCTGTCTGGGATTCTCTCTCTGTGCCTCTCTCTCTGCTCTTCCCCTGCTCTCTCTCTTTTTCACACACGCACACACACACACACACACACACACTCTCTCTCTCTCTCTCTTTCTCAAAATAAATAAATAGAAATTAAAAAAAAAAAAGAATTAGAAATATCACCCCACTACCCCGGGCTCTAAGAATCATTCTTCCTCTGACTGAATGCTTATCAAACTGACCACAGTGGTTGATTTCATTGCTTTCTTTCCTGCTAGATTGTAGATTGTATGAGGCGAGGACCAGCTTCATTTCGCTGACAATGAATTCTATGTGTCTGGCACATTATAGGTGCTCAATAAATATGGTGTTGAATGGATAAATCCCACTTTATAGCCAAGGGACCTCTATTCCTGAGATGTTAATAAAATGTGACCTGGGGGTTCAAATTCCCTCCCCACTGCAGAGTCGGTCCACTTTCCACTCAAAGAGATTTAGGGGTGGGGTGTTGCCGGTGTTTGTAAACGGCGAGGAAGAGGCAGAGGTGGGGATAAATAATTACATTAAAATGCCCCGCGGAGACCCTTGTGTGGGCCAGTGTAGGAGGGTAGCGCTCGTAAGGAGGAGAATTTGCACCCGTGCTGCTGTGTTGGTTGACAGGCAATCCCCAGGCCTGTGTGGACGGAAGGGGAGAAAGCACAGGTTGGAAATGTCACTTGAGGCTGTGTGGGGCTGGCTGTACACGGCTCACTGGGGCCACAAGGTGGAGCGGAGAGAGCCAGAATGTTGGAGAGCCCCACCTCCAGCCACCAGTTTGGATGCAGCCTGGTATTCTCTGTGCCTTTTGGCAGGGCGGGGGGTGGGGGGTGGTATTAACTCTTAGAACCTGTGTTCTTAGCTCCAGTCTCCACTGCCCCTGGTTTCCACCCCGTCCAGCCCTTTCCGGGAGGGCAAAGCAAATACATTTACCACGAGTATGCCGTTGGGACCCTTTGGGTCATCACTTTGGACCTCAGATACCCCCTTGGTCTCCTGGGGACTCGATCCCCATCTTCCCAAGATCCCATGAATGTGCTTTGCTCGGCACTGTCTCCTGTGGGTGACACACGGATGGTGAAGAGTGTGGTCCTTGGAGTCAGGCTGCTGGGGTGGGAATCCTGGTTCTGCTCCGTGACCTGGGGCAGGTTAGGAATGGCCTGCAGCCTGGGACTCCCATTCTGCAAAATGGGGACAGGAAAGATATTTCCTGCAAATTTCTGGTATGAAGATGGAATGAAATTACGAATGCTGAGTACTTACCCGAGTGCCTAGCACATGGCGGGTGCTTAGCACCCGTACTGGCTTCACGGGCTTTGGGATATTTTAGGGATCGAAGGAGACAGAGAGACAAAAAAGCACTTTGCACGAGATCACAGGTGCTCTTCTCCACCCTGTGGACCACAGGACCCCATCGTCGATCACACAGGGTCTCCTGAGGGAACCGGAATTTTCACACCTGCGACCAAGTATTACTTGTGTTCTCTGCTCATAACGATAATCCACTACCCTGTCTGGGTGGCAAACTCCTACTCATCCTTCAACATCCATTAGTGTCACCTCCTTCAGGCAGACTTCCTTGACTGTCCCAGGTACTCTGGCTGTTCCCACTTCTGCCTCCATCGTGCTCAGTGTAGATGTCCAGACTTACATAGAGATGGATTGATCGTTCTGTGATGATCTGGTTCAGTGTTGGCCTCACCACCCACAGGCTCTGAGCTCTTGGAGGCCTCACTGACCGATCCTACTCCCCTCTGGACCCTGCATGGGGGCTGGTGCATGGACAGTCTGAAACTCACGTGGCCTCGAATTGAAGGTCTGGTGATTCGCAGGAGATAAGATGTCATTTGTGAAATTTGAAAAGGGTATCTGATCTTTGGCCAGGCTCAACACTGAAATATAACTATGCCATGAATTGAGATTTAAATTCCTTACTTTGTTTGTTTTTTTTCTTTTTAAAAACCTTTTAATGATGGAAGAAAACCCACCAATGAGTTGCGTAGATGTGTGCAATTTCTTCCTCCAAGAATTCGTTTTCTGCCTCATTAATGGAAACTCTCCCACATGTTGCAAGAAACTTTCTTCCCCTTTGCAGGGAAGGACGGTGAAGAAATGGCTTGTGCTTGATTTTTTCATGGCCTTGGGATAGATAATTGCTTAAAGCTGACTTTTGGACCGCTGATAATCCAATTAGGGTCTCAGGCATAATTGTTTCTGTGTAACCTGGTGCCTCTTATCTTCCAAGGTTCTGACTTCTGAAGCCGGTTCTCCTGGCAACAGCTTATCTTCCTGTGCGAGACAGTGGCACGGCCATTTGGAGGTGCACTTTGCTCAGCAGGTAAGAGGGAGGTCGCACCTGAGAAAATAGACAGGGAAACGTGGGCATGATCGGAATAATGATTGAGGCTTTTGGGAAGATGCACATACGTCAATGTCTGAAACAGAATGAAATCTCCCTGAATCTGGGAGGTGAGTCCAGTGCCCTTTCCCCCTCACTGCCTACCCCCCAGACAGAAGACCAGGAGGTGAATTATCTCTTTTGTGCCTTCTGTGCTGGCCAAATGACCCTGCCAGGGGTGGAAGCGGGGGGAGCTGAGGTTTGTTGCTGGCTATGTTGAATTTATAGTCCTCCCTTTCCGGCCCACTCTAGCGAATCAAAGGCAAAGCAGCCAGGTGCTAGGGAAGAGCCTGAACTGGGTAACAGGACACTTGGATTCCGGTCCTGGAGGTGACAGGCCACTCCATTAACCTGCCACTCCATTAACCTCACAGAACCTCAGTGTCCTCATCTGGGATGGGAGGGAGATGGTTCAGAATCAAGGGTCTTGAACCATCAGCCCAGGGCCAAACCCAGGCCCTAGAAATGTCTGTTTGGTATCCAGAATGATTTGAGTTAATTGCCAGCATTTAGAACCCTGAATAGGTTTCATAAAAAATAAAATTCCTGCCTTCTGTTGATAATGGGAAAAATCTAGACGTCTTGGGCCTACATTTCTTCACCAAGCTGGAGCTCGACAATTCTTTCAGTGAGGGTCCTTCCTTCACCACAATCCCTACCACCCCCTATTGTCTGACACAGGGTTTATTTCGCCCACGGATACCATCTGCCTGGCCCCTGTTAGCATCTGAGTTTATGACCCCCCGACTTGAGGGTCTTGAATTTCCTACCCTACTTTGTTGGTATCTGGTGAAGACACTGGGGGCCGATACTATTTTGTCCTTATTTGAATATAAGTCCCATTTTATGGATGCAGAAATTGAGTTTCAGCAAGGTCAATGACGGTGTCTGTGGTCACGAGGGGTACGTGTAGTGCAGCCAGGAATGGGATGATGGGCTTCCCGACTCCCAGTAAGAGGCTGTCTCTGGAAGGTGTATTTCCCACTTGCTGTGCAGGACCTTGTTGGTCCAGTGAATGCCTATGCCAAGACCATCAGATGCTCTGTGTGCTCAGAACTATAATCAAGTGACCTTTAGAAACCGCCTGGAAGGAGTCTGAGTTATCACTTTGCAAAGTAGTCTAGAGAAGAAACTGCTGACTCAGATTTCGAATCTGAGAAAACCCCCAAATACAGTGGATATTTAGAAAGAATGGTAATTCCTTACCTTTTGACCACTTGGCAGTTTTTGTAGTGCATTTACTCCTGATTCTAAAAGTATAAAGAAGCAATCTGGGGGTATTATGGCGTTCAACGGCTCCAACTCCTGATTTTGTAAAACGTGTGCGAATTTTGACCCTGCAGCTTTCCAGCGTTGTTGCTTGGCCTTCGAGGTCTCTAACAAAGGGACAATAGCAACTCCTGACCTCTCGTTCAGGGTGCAGAGACGTATGACACGGGGGTGTCACCTGCTTTGCACAGGGTGTGACATATATGGAGATCTGATCACATGCCTAGCACTTGCTTGGTATTTTCCAGACATTCACTCCGTGGAACATATTACCCCCATTTACATTTGCAGATTTGAGTCTCAGTGGTAAAAAGACATTTACGTGGCTTGGAAATGCTGGGATTCTGTGTAATCTCAAATCATATAATATTTTTCACTACACCCCCATTCTTCTTCCTCACTTTTGTTTTTGTGTACCCTCCTTACTAAATTCTGACCCAACTCAGAATTGAGCCTCAGTTTCCCTTCTGCAAAATGAAAGGACTGGACCAGAGGAGCTTGTAGACCCCTTTCAACCCTGCGATTTGATGATTCAACAAATGAATGAAGGGAAAAGGTAGCATTAAAAAACAAAAACACAGGGGTCCATGGCTGGCTCAGTCGGTTAAGCATCTGCCTCTTGGTTTTGGCTTAGGTCATGATCTCACGGTTCATGAGTTCGAGCCCGGCGTTGGGCTCTGTGATGACAGCACAGAGTCTGCTTGGGATTCTCTCTTTTCCTCTCTCTCTGCCCCTCACCTCTCTCTCTCAAAATAAATAAATAAACTTTAAAAAAAACTTAAAAAAATACAAGCCTTAACTCCATTTTATTCCATTGCTTAAACACGATCAGATAACTAAAATGCTTAGCTTGAGTATAAAGAAAATAGGTTTTCCCCTTGACGCCAACTTTTCATTTTCTTTCTCTGTCCCCTTTGAAAGTTCACTTGTGCAGGACAAACACTGGGGGTTGATCAGAAATCCTCCTCCTTTTCCAGGGCTCCAGTTTTGATTCAGAAAATAGTTCTCACAAACCATTATCAATGAAGATAAGTCCAGGGTTACGGGAACAAAAGCCCAGCTCCTGGTATTAGCACCCAGCTGGCAGGAGACAAAAGGGGAGTGAGTACAGAGGGGAATTTGAGCACATCCTCCGATTTTAAAATTAGTCACAGGATCTGTTCTTTTTTCTTTTTTTCTGGGGAGATGATTACAGGGCCAGCGACAAAGGGTCCTCAGTGACTTCCTTTCTCTTCCTTTTCTTTGTTTGGTGGTGACAAAGCCAGACCAGATGATCCCAATGTTGGCGGTAATGTCCCAGGCACCGTAGTCAGGGGCCCATGGAACATATTCCTCTTTGCTCCATCGAACCCCATCAGGGGGTTGACCTTGGCCAGTCAAGTTCACCGAGCCTTGTCACCGCTATTTGAGCCAGGGCTTGCTGGCCTGGACGTCCACAGTGCGCAGAGCCCAGAGTTCTCTTTGATCGTCTTCAAGGCCAAATCCGTCCTCAGGGGAGTTTGAGGGCAGAATGGTGATAAAGCTTGTCCCATTGGGAGGTGCTCTAGAGGGACGCTAGTGTCTCATCTGCTGGAATCTGGGTGACTTCCAGGTCTTTTTTTTGTTTGTTTCCTTTGGAGTAGAATAGATGCCTTTCAGCACTGTCTTCTTGGCCTTCAGAGTTGTTGCTTTGGCTTCGGTTTTGGGAGGGACAAGGACTTCCTTCTTTGCTTTTTCAGCACTATCTTGGAGAAAATGTCTTTTTCTTTTTAAAAAGAACCTTTTCCCTGAATAAAAATAAATAAATAAAATACTATGTGCGGCAGACATTTTAGAAAATACCGAGAGTTATTTTAAAAATTGTAACAGATATACACACTGTTTTATATATATTATGTGTGTGTGTATTTCATTTCCCCCCCTAATGAGTATATATATTCATGCTGAATATAGACTTGTATCTAGTGTTTTTACTTAACTTTCTGTGTGAGCATTTCTCCCACGCCATGGTATATTTTTCAAGTGACATTGATGGCTGCATTCTCCGCGCACGGATCTGGTGCTCGGAACTCGCTCTTTTGTCCTCATTTAACTTGTTTGTGGCCTTTCCACCTTCACAGATGACGCTGCCCTGACTCTCCTCGTACGCATATCAGGGCTCGCATCTCTGGCTCTTTCGGCGGGTGGCATTTTCCAAGACTTTTGAAGTGTGGGACTGAGTGTCCTATTTGCTCCACCCCAAATCCTGACCACCTGTCTTCTCCTTGATGCTCTGCCCTCGGGAGAAATCTCAAGCTATTCAGTAAGTCTTCGAAGCCTTGCATGATGTGGTCCCTTCCAGAGCATCCAGACCCTTCCCCACCATGGCCCCACATCCTGTTTACAACTCTGCCGGTTTAAATTGCTGCAGTATTTCCCTGCCCTGTCCTGCTTCACCCCCCACCAGCCCCTGCCTTAGCTAAGTGCTTCCGAACTTCGGGTATTCAGATACCATTTTCACAAATTTTCCATACTACCTGTATCGTCATTTAATCTTTATTTTTAAGATTACCTGTTACTTAAAAAGTGGATTTTAACTTAGCTCTAATGGGTAGCTATGAAAACCCATGAAAATACGGGTTTGAGGTGCTGAACACACGTGCATGGGTGCATGTGTGTGTTTATAATTTTTTTCGAATTCACATGAAAATAAATTCATAACTATTGAAATAAGGAAATAAAGATTCTCCCAACATTACCTGAAATTATCTTCCATAGTGACACATGTTCCCTATTTTGGGAAACACTACATTGATTCCATCTTCCTGGTACATGATTCCCTCCTTTCTGATAGACTAACCCCTAGTCATCTCTTGAGTCCTAGGGAGACTTGATTATATAAAACAGCAAAAATAATGCCTTGTGCAGTTAAAAAGATAGAATAAAAAAATACAAGCATGATAGAATATAAGTTGAGAAGGGAGCAAAGGGAGAAAAAAATGTCCCAAGAACTTAGACTCTGAAATGCTAATGTGCCAATTCAGTATGCTGGAATTTCTAGGAATGGCCCTTGAAGAATAGAAATAGAGGCTACGATTTCCAAACCAGTAGATGGAATATGTATGGAATAAGAAAAAACATCGGTTGAAAAAATGCAAGTTAATATAAGAAAGAAGGACAAAAGCAACACACACATATATATATATTTAATTTTATTTTTTATTTTTTAAAATTTATATCCAAATTAGTTAGCATCTAGTGCAACAATGATTTCAGTAGATTCCTGAATGCCCCTTCCCCATTTAGCCCATCCCCCCTCCCACAACCCCTCCAGTAACCCTTTGTTTGTTCTCCATATTTAAGAGTCTCTTCTGTTTTGTCCCCCTCCCTGTTTTTATATTATTTTTGTTTCCCTTCCCTTATGTTCATCCGTTTTGTCTCTTAAAGTACTCATATGAGTGAAGTCATGATTTTTGTCTTTCTCTGACTGACTAATTTCACTTAGCATATTACTCCAGTTCCATCCACATGGTTGCAAATGGCAAGATTTCATTCTTTTTGATGGCCGAATAATACTCCATTGTATATATATATACCACATTTTCTTTATCCATTCATCCATCGATGGACATTTGGGCTTTTTCCATACTTTCGCTATTGTTGATAGTGCTGCTATAAACATGGGGGTGCATGTCCCCCTTCAAAACAGCACACCTGTATCCCATGGATAAATGCCTAGCAGTGCAATTGCTGGGTTGTAGGATAGTTTTATTGTTAGCTTTTTGAGGAAACTCCATACTGTTTTCCAGAGTGGCTACACCAGCTTGCATTGCCACCAACAGTGCAAAAGAGATCCTCTTTCTCTGCATCCTCACCAACATCTGTTGCCTGAGTTGTTACCGTTAGCCATTCTGACAGGTGTCAGGTGGTATCTCATTGTGGTTTTGATTTGTACTTCCCTGATGATGAGTGATGTTGAGCATTTTTTCATGTGTCGGTTGGCCATCTGGATGTCTTCCTTGGAGTAGTGTCTATTCATGTCTTTTGCCCATTTCTTCATTGGATTATTTATTTTTTTGGGTGTTGAGTTTGATAAGTTCTTTATAGATTTTGGATACTAACCCTTTATCTGGTATGTCATTTGCAAATATCTTCTCCCGTTCTGTCGGTTGCCTTTTAGTTTTGCTGATTGTTTCCTTTGCTGTGCAGAAGCTTTTTATTTTGATGAGGTCCCAGTAGTTCATTTTTGCTTTTGTTTCCCTTGCCTCCAGAGACGTGTTGAGTAAGAAGTTGCTGCGGGCAAGATCAAAGAGGTTTTTGCCTGCGTTTTCCTCAAGGATTTTGATGGCTTCCTGTCTTACATTGAGGTCTTTCATCCATTTTCAGTTTATTTTTGTGTATGGTGTAAGAAAGTGGTCTAGGTTCATTCTTCTGCATGTCGCTGTCCAGTTTTCCCAGCACCACTTGCTGAAGAGACTGTCTTTATTCCATTGGATATTCTTTCCTGCTTTGTCAAAGATTAGTTGGCCATACGTTTGTAGGTCCATTTCTGGGTTCTCTATTCTGTTCCATTGATCTGAGTGTCTGTTCTTGCTCCAGTACCATAGTATCTTGATGATTACAGCTTTGTAATACAGCTTGAAGTCCAGGATTGTGATGCCTCCTGCTTTGGTTTTCTTTTTCAAGATTGCTTTGGCTATTTGGGGTCTTTTATGATTCCATACAAATTTTAGGATTATTTGTTCTAGCTCTGTGAAGAATGCTCATGTTATTTTGATAGGGATTGCATTGAATATGTAGACAGCTTTGGGTAGTATTGACATTTTAACAATATTTGTTCTTCCTATCCAGGAGCATGGAGTCTTTTTCCATTTCTTTGTGTCTTCTTCAATTTCTTTCATAGGCTTTCTATAGTTTTCAGTGTATGGATTTTTCACCTCTTTGGTTAGATTTATTCCTAGGTATTTTATAGTTTTTTTGTGCAACTGTAAATGGGATCGATTCCTTGATTTCTCTTTCTGTCGCTTTACTGTTGGTGTATAGGAATGCAACCGATTTCTGTGCATTGATTTTATATCCTGCAACATTGCTGAATTCATGAATCAGTTCTAGCAGTTTTTTGATGGAATCTTTTGGGTTTTCCATAGAGAGTATCATGTCATCTGCGAAGAGCGAAGGTGTGACCTCCTTGTGGCCAATTTGGATGCCTTTTATTTCTTTGTGTTGTCTGATTGCAGAGGCTAAGACTTCCAATACTATGCTGAATAACAGTGGTGAGAGTGGACATCCCTGTCTTGTTCCTGACCTTAGGGGGAAAGCTCTCAGTTTTTCCACATTGAGGATCATATTAGTGTTGGGTCGTTCATATATGGCTTTTACGATCTCGAGGTATGCTCCTTCTATCCCTACTTTCTTGAGGGTTTTTATCAAGAAAGGATGCTATATTTTGTCAAATGCTTTCTCTGCATCTATTGAGAGGATCATATGGTTCTTGTCCTTTCTTTTATTGATGTGATGAATCACGTTAATTATTTTGTGGATATTGAACCAGCCCTGCATCCCAGGTATAAATCCCACTTGGTCGTGGTGAATAATTTTTTTAATGTATTGTTGGATCTGGTTGGCTAGTATCTTGTTGAGGATTTTTGCATCCATGTTCATCAGGGAAATTGGTCTATAGTTCTTTTTTAGTGGGGTCTCTGTCTGGTTTTGGAATCAAGGTAATGCTGGCTTCATAGAAAGAATTTGGAAGTTTTCCTTCTGTTTCTATTTTTTGGAACAGTTTCAAGACAATAGGTGTTAACCCTTCCTTAAATGTTTGGTAGAATTCCCCTGGAAAGCCATCTGGCCCTGGACTCTTGTTTTTTGGCAGATTTTTGATTACTAATTCGATTTCCTTACTGGTTATGGGTCTGTTCAAATTTTCTATATCTTTCTGTTTCAGTTTTGGTAGTTTATATGTTTCTAGGAATTTATCCATTTCTTCCAGATCACCCACTTTATTGACATATAATTGCTCATAGTATTCTCTTATTATTGTTTTTATTTTTGTTGTGTTGGTTGTGATCTCTTCTCTTTCATTCTTGATTTTATTTATTTGGGTCCTTTCCTTTTTCTTCTTGATCAAACTGGCTAGTGGTTTATAACTTTTGTTAATTCTTTCAAAGAACCAGCTTCTGGTTTCATTGATCTGTTCTACTGTTTTTTTGGTTTCAATAGCATTAACTTTTGCTCTAGTCTTTATTATTTTCTGTCTTCTGCTGGTTTTGGGTTTTATTTGCTGTTCTTTTTCCAGCTCCTTAAGGCATAAGGTTAGGTTGTGTATCTGAGATCTTTCTTCCTTCTTTAGGAAGGCCTGGATTGCTATATACTTTCCCCTTATGACCACCTTTGCAGCCTCCCAGAGGTTTTGGGTTGTGGTGTTATCATCTTCATTGACTTCCATATACTTTTTAATTTCCTCTTTAATTGCTTGGTTAGCCCATTCATTACTTAGTAGGATATCCTTCCGTCTCCAAGTATTTGTTACATTTCCAAATTTTTTCTTGTGGTTGATTTCAAGTTTCATAGCGTTGTGGTCTGAAAATATGCACGGTATGATCTCAATCTTTTTGTACTTACTTAGGGCTGATTTGTGTCCCAGTATGTGGTCTATTCTGGAGAACGTTCCATGTGCACTGGAAAAGAATGTATACTCTGCTGCTTTAGGATGAAATGTTCTGAATATATCTGTTAAGTCCATCTGGTCCAGTGTGTCATTCAAAGCCATTGTTTCCTTGTTGATTTTTTAATTAGATAATCTGTCCATTGCTGTGAATGGGCTGTTGAAGTCTCCTACTATTAAGGTATTACTAACAATGAGTTTCTATATGTTTGTGATTAATTGATTTATATATTTGGGTGCTTCCACTTTTGGCGCATAAATGTTTACAATTGTTAGGTCTTCTTGGTCTATAGACCCCTTGATTATGATATAATGCCCTTCTGCATCCCTTGATACAGTCTTTATTTTAAAGTCTAGATTGTCTGATACAAGTATGGCTACCCTGGCTTTCTTTTGTTGACCATTAGCATGATAGATGGTTCTCCATCCCCTTACTTTCAATCTGAAGGTGTCTTTAGGTCTAAAGTGGGTCTCTTGTAAACAGCATATAGATGGATCTTGTTTTCTTATCCATTCTGTTATCCTATGTCTTTTAATTGGAGCATTGAGTCCATTGGTGTTTAGAGTGAGTACTGAAAGATATGAATCTATTGCCATTATGATGCTTGTAGGTTGGAGTTTCTGGTGGTGTTCTCTGGTCCTTTCTAATCTTTTATATATATAATCTTTTTTATTATATATATATATATTTTTTTTTTCATCTTTTCTCCCCTCAGAAAGTCCCCCTTAATATTTCTTGCAGGGTTGGTTTAGTGGGCACAAACTCCTTTAATTTTTGTCTGGGAAACTTTTTATCTCTCCTTCTTTTTTGAATGACGGCCTTGCTGGATAAAGTATTCTTGGCTGCATATTTTTCTGATTCAGCACACTGAATCACCACTCCCTTCTGGCCTGCCAAGTTTCTGTGGATAGGTCTGTTGCAAACCTGATCTGTCTTCCCTTGTATGTTAGGGACTTTTTTTTTCCCTTGCTGCTTTCATGATTCTCTCCTGGCCTGAGTATTTTGTGAATTTGACTATGATATGCTTTGTTGATGGTCGGTTTTTGTTGAATCTAATGGGGGTCCTCTGTGCTTCCTGGATTTTGATGTCTGTGTCTTTCCCCAGGTTAGGAAATTTTCCCCTATGATTTGCTCACATAACCCTTCTACCCCTATTTCTCTCTCTTCCTCCTCTGGGACCCCTATGATTTTGATGTTCCTTTTTAATGAGTCACTGATTTCTCTAATTCTTACATTGTGCTCTTTTGCCTTAATCTCCCTCTTTTTTTTCTGCTCATTATTCTCTATAAGTTTGTCCTCCATATTGCTGATTCTCTGTTCTGCCTCGTCCATCCTTGTCGCTGCGGCATCCATCCATGATTGCAGCTCAGTTATAGCATTTTTTATTTCATTCTGGCTATTTTTTACTTCTTTTATCTGTGCAGAAAGGGATTCTAACCTATTTTCGACTCCAGCTAGAATTCTTATTATCGTGATTCTAAATTCTGGTGCAGACATCTTGCTTGTATCTGTGTTGGTTAAGTCCCTGGCTGTTGTTTCTTCGTGCTCTTTCTTTTGGGGTGAATTCCTTCGTTTTGTCATTTTGAAGGGAGGAAAGGAATTAATGAGGTAGAAAAATTGAAATTAAAAAAATTAAAATTAAAAAAATATTAAAATTAAAAATTAAACACACACACACACACACACACACACACAAATCGAATAGATGATGCTAGTTCCTAGGTGTGTTTTGGTCTGGGTGTTTGACAAATTAGAGAAAAAAAAGCGGGGGGAAGAGAAAAAAAGGAAATCGTTTGAGAACTTGAAAAAATGAATACACTGAAGTTGATTAAAATGAGATGAAGGGGGTAAAATAGAATTTGAAAAAATATACACAAAAGTAAAGAATATAGTAGAAAAAAATTAAAGAAAAATATTTTTAATTGAAATTAAAAATAAATGAATTTTTTCATTTTCTCATTTTCTGTATTTAAGAAAAAAGAAAAAAATGAAAAAGAAAAAAAGATAAAGAAAAAATCGTTTGAAAATTTGAAAAAGTGAATACCCTGTATTAGACTAAAATAAAATGATGGAAGTAGAATACATTTTGAAAAAATTTACATAACAGCAAAAAGTATAGTAATAAACATTAAATAAAAATATTTTTAATAGATATTGAAAGTAAAAATGAAGTGTTTCTCTTTCTGCATTCAAGTAAAAGAAAAGAAACAAAAAAGAGAAAAAAGGAAAAAGAAAGAAAAAAAGGAAATTGTTTGAAAATTTGAAAAGGTGAGTACACTGAAGTAGACTAATATAAAATGATGGAAGTAAAGTAGAATTTGAAAAAATTTACAGAAAATTAAAAACTATAGTAATAAAACTTGAAAGATATTTTTAATAAAAATTGAAAATAAAAATGATTTTTTTTATCTTTCTGTATTCAAGAAAAAGAAAAGAATTGTAAAAGACAAAGAGGAAAAAGAAAAAAAAAAAGAAAGAAAATTGAACAGATGAACCTGCCAACAGATCGAAACAGGACTGAAATTGTTTGGTTTTCTCTTAGAAGTCAGTTCATGTAGCTCTTTCTAGTCCATAAGTAAGCAGGCAGTAAGACTTGTGTTCCTGAAGAGCGAGGTTGGCCCAGCTGGGCGGGGCTCAGTGTAACGGCTCCGCTCTCCACTAGATGGCGCTGCCAGCCTCCTGGGGTGGCGTGCTGCGGGGCTCGTGGGTGCGCCTGCACCTGCGCGGGAGCGGTGAAAAATGGCGCCACCCAGCCACCCAGTGTGTTCTCCCGGATCAGCAATCGTGCACCGGTCCTCCGTCTTCAGGTCTCGTCCACTCCCGGCTTTTTCCCTCTCCGTGACCGGCCCCGGGCAGTACCCCTCTCCTGAGTTTTGTCTGGGATGTGGCTGTTTTCCCCGCCCCTTACTTCCGACGGACTGCGGCTTTGACCCGCTCCGCCCCTCTGCGGGAGGGTCTCACCGAGCAGTGGCCGAATGAGCAATGGACGAATGCCGGCTGCACCCGGGAACGCCCGCTGGACCCGTTGTTGCCGGTGCCCCGAGACTGCCGCCAGGTGCCAGCCCGTCCCAGAAAATGTTCACGAGACAGTGTAGAAGCAGCGTCTCCGGGATGATGGAAAATCACAACACACGTCTGGCACCGGGCTTCACCCTTGACGGCCTTGTTCCAGCACCAGCGAAGGTGGCCTCCTTCCGGGGTCTGCCGGGACCGGGTGGCTTCCACAGTCTCCACCAAATATCCTTCCAGCAGTGGAACCGCTTTTCCCCGTGTGGCCCGAGACCCTCCCGGACCCCACTCTGCTCCTGGGGATTCGCCCTTCCCACCAGAGCACCGCCAGGTAGGGAGCTGTGGGGTTGCAGCCTTTGTGCTCCCCTCGTTTACAGTCTTAATGGGATTTAAACCCTCTCCTTTCTCCCTTTTTAGTTTAGTCCCTGCGGCGGTTTCCAATTTTCCGCTTTCTCTCCAGCTGCTTTTGGGGAGGGGTGCTTTTCTGGTATCCGCCCCCCGCCCCAATCTCCATCCTCTCTCCACCTGCAAAGGCGGCTCCCTGCCTACTTCTCGCTCCCCGAGTTCACCTCTCTGTGCCACGTACCTGCTGAATTCTGTGGTTCAGGTTGTGCAGATTGTTGTGTTAATCCTCCAATCAGTTTTCTGGGTGTGCAGGATGGTTTAGTGTTGGTCTGGCTGTTATTTCATGGACATGAGACCCACAGAAAACTTCCATGCTGTTCCGCCATCTTGGCTCCTCCCCTATATATATATATATATATATATATATATATTTTAATGTTTATTTATTTTGAGAGAGAGAGAGAGAGAGAGAGAGAGAGAGAGAGAGCGCGCTTGAGAGGGGAAGGGCCAGAAAGAGAGGGAGACACAGAATCTGAAGCAGGCTCCCGGCTCGGAGCTGTCAGCACAGAGCCCAATGCAGGGCTCGAACTCACGAACTGCGAGATCATGACCTGAGCCAAAGCCGGACGCTTAACCGATGAGCCACCCAGGTGCCCTGACAAAAGCAACATATAAACGAGGGTAAATGTGGGGCACCTGGGGAGCTTTGTTGTTGAGCGTCCAACTTTGGCTCAGGTCATGATCTTGCAGTTTGTGGGTTTGAGTCCCCCTTCAGGCTCTGTGCTGACAGCTCAGAGCCTGGAGCCTGCTTAGGATTCTGTGTCTCCCTCTCTCTCTCTCTGCCCCTCCCCTACTCATGCTCATGCTCTCTCTCTCTCTCAAAAATAAGCTTAAAAAAATAAAAATAAAAAAAATAAAAGAGGGCAAATAGTATAGAATATGATGACAGAGATATCTGAGGATCTCAGCAAATGCAACTCAAGTTGTTCCTGATAAACGACAGCGATTATCATCCTGGCTTTAAAGAAATCTATCTACGTGATATTCATGAGGTTCTCAAATATAAGGACATGGAAAGGTTGGAAAAAAAAGTCAAAAATTACATTCTTGGCAAATATTAAATAAACAACAAAAACTGGGTGCATCTATCTCAATGTCGGGTCAAAATTCATGTAAGGCCTTGCATGTTATGCCTTATAACTTTCAAATTGTTTGTGAATATTCTTTAATGTGTGAAAAGCAGATAATCGAAAGCAGATAATCTAAAAATAAAGTGGTCCCATTGTAGTGATCTGGACTATGTATCTGTGAGGTAAATGAATTAGAAAAAAAGGCTGGTATGTGATTCCATGCCAACACCATTCATGTCTTCAGAAAGTCCCATGTCTCAAGCAGCCTCGCCATACAGAAGAGGATGTGTTTGAGCATGCTGTGATCAATGGGTCTTGTGAGGACGGAGACACTGATGCAGGGGGTGCTTAGGAAGAGTCTGTATAATACTATTTCACTAAATACGAGAGATGATTAGTGGGTGTTTGTTTTATACATGATTTGAAATACGTATACATAACTGAATGTGTCAATCTTAGAGAATAGGTAGATGTGTGCCTCTGTGTCTTTATCAGAAACTCAGTCAGAAACTTACATGTCTATGTTGCCTTCACCATTCTGTGGATGTGGTCATCGGGAAATAAGTTAGAGGCGATGGGATTGTCCTGCATTTGGGCACTTGTAGCATTTTGTCTTAAGTCGCATGGTTGCTGAGAGATAGAACCTGATGCCAGAGACTGGGAGCTTGGCACTGACCACTCTCCCCTTGAAAGGGCCCTTGTTGGGAGTCAGGAGGACGGAAACAAGAAACTGTGAGTCTAAGTGATGCCTGTAGGGCAGGATGTGGCTGCGGGTTTGGGTTCAGAACTGCAGCCTTCGGAGAACTCTGACTTCAACCAGCCCTGTGGCGGGAGGTCCTGAGTTAGAAGCCCGGGTTCTAGCTCTCCACTCATGGGCTGTGTTATTTTGCCCATAATTTAATTTCTTGGACTTTGATGTCCTCACATGCAATAAAAAGGGCTATTTTAACCACCCGAGTCTGTTATCTCTGTAAAATGGGAATAATATGCCCTGGCCTTACCCCCCCAGTGGTATCCAGGTAAGCATTTAAAACCAGCTTTCTGGAAGCAAACAGACAAGTTTAAAAGAAAACAAAACAAATTAGTTTATAGAGTTTTTAGCACTTGCCACTTTCTGTGATGTAAATACGTCAACCGTGGCCAATTTCAGCCTACCAACAAGAAGTCATTGACTACAGGATTGGCATGAAATGTGCTCAGCCAGGTGTCACGAGCTGCTTGGGGCCAGATGCGTCTCTTCACGCAACTGTCAGGGACCAATATGGCTGCTAGCAGCTCTCGCTTCCAATGGCATAATAAGGCTCGCAGAGTTTGAACCTCTAAGTCAGACAAAACTGAGTCTGAATTTCGGCTCTGCCTCTCCCTAATTGTATGATCCTGGTTAACTCATTTTGCTCTCTAAGCCCTAGTGGTCAAACCAAGAAACTGGCAATAATAGTACTCACAAAACAGAGTCCATTCAGAGTCATTCATTCATTCGATTCATTCATTCAACAAGTGTTAATTAATCAAGATGATGATTACGTCTAAGAGCTTAGCTAAATGCCAGATGCCTTAACTTCTGTCCACCAAGAGAAGATTTTCCCTATATTTTGTCCTTGGCTTCTTATGCTGCAAGTTTTTTCCTTCTTATGCTGCAAACTTTCCCATGTGGGGTCATCTCCATTGCATAGTCTGGACCTGCCTAGACTCCCTAATCACAGTCTCCCAAGGACCCTTCTCCTCTGAGCTCCAGATGCTTGTATCCATCATCTGATGCCCACCTCCTGTGAGACGTGCCATAGACTCTCCAACTCAGCCTGTTCCCAAATTAACTCCTTAGCTCTTTCCATCCACTCCATCTGCTTCTCCTATAGTCCTTGTTCCTTCTCTCGGAGGATAGGGCCACCAGTCTCTCAAAGGCCAGGCCTTCTGTGGCTCGGTGCTTTTCCATATGAGGACCAGCTCCTCCAGTGCTTTCTCAGGTGGGCATGCTAGACGGGGTCCAACTACGACTTCGAGTTTATCTCATATGCTTCTTGTCACAATCAATATTTGTTGAATTAAATGAGTAAACTAATGGTGAGAATTTCATGCACCATAATGGGATTTGAGGGAAGCTATTTCGGGGCGTGGAGAGAGTTATTGATCTCTCTGAAATCACATCACTCAGACAATTATACATTTTATCATTCCTAAGCTGAGAGCTGGGGCTTAATAGATGATGAGATTGGCTCAAAACCGATTGATTGATGGATTGACTGATTCTTTCATCACATACAATTTTGAATACCTGCTTGGGTGCCAGACACTTTTTCTGGGGGGATACTAAGATGAACAAAATGTAAGTCCAAGCATTTCACTATCTACTTGGGGGAAGACTTGAAAAATATACAATGAAACGTGTGCTTTGAATGAAGGGTTGTAGAAAATGCTCTGGGTGCATGGGAGACGGTGGGACAGGCTCTGCCTCTGAGAATCAGGGACAGCTTCATGGAGGTGGTAATATTTGTTTCAGGCCTTCTTTAGGGAAGAAGAGTTTGGCAGTGGAGAAAGGAGTGGGGTGGAGGAGGAAAAGTAGATCCTAGGCAGGGACAGCACGTGTAGAACTGGGTCATGGGCAGCGCGGTGGAATTTGGGCACTGGTGAGAATTTCTGTGCCATTGACTCGTTAGACACGGCGAGTGTCAGGAACACTGTGGTACAGCACTGTTGGTCCTGCCCCCTCGAGGACCCCACAAAGGGACCCCACAAATGGACACAAGTACTGATGGCCTCGGAAAGGCAGCGACTTCCCTTGTCTGTCTTGATGTGAGTGCTGCAGCTGAACCCAGAAACTGGCGTGCTCCCCAGCCTCACGGTTCCTTGGGTAATGACAAATCCCTTTCATTTGCTCCCCATTATTTCACTGTAAATGAGAAAGTAATAAGGAGAGCTGGCAACGGGACTAATTAAATTGGCCATTTCGGTGCCATCGATCCAGGGCCGGAAGGGAGTGAGGCTTCTGATGGAGGATACATGGAATGTATTTCTGTCACAATGTGGGGGCTGCAGGCGGCGCAGCAGCCTGGGATCGGGGTTGTGAGCTGTGCTGGGGACAGGAGCTGTGCCCGCGGACGGAGGGGCACCCCACCTCTCCTGGAGGACACCTCCGGGGAGGCTGCCCACGGAACTTGGGGACAAAAACCCCTTGTTTCCTTCTCTGGACAGGAGGCAGTGTGTGAGAACAAAGGTTGGAGGTGAGAATGTCAGTCTTTGTTCTGGGAAGTCAGTGGTGGGGCATGAATGGTCGGTGCCAAAGGTGGCGAAAATAAATACATGAATGAATACATAAAAACTTAACAGGAGCCCTGCAGACGGCCAGCTGAATTGGACTGACCCAACGCTGGTCAGCACTGAGTTTTATGAACCGACCCACTGACGCCGGTCAGCACTGAGTTTAGAAGTTAGCTTTTCCATCCTATTCTGTGGAAGGTCACTTTTGTCGAGCAGGTGGATGAGCCCAGTTCCTCCCCAGTTGTGGTCCCCAGGGTCACCTCCCTGTTTTCCCGTCCTAAACTACTTGCGTTTCCTAACAGGCACCAGAGTGATCCCACCTTCTTGCCTTTATCCATGTTACGCCCCCTGTCCTTCTTCCAGAATTTCCCAAAGTGCCATCTGGGCACCATTTGCTTTGGAAAAATGTGGGGACTTCACTAGAAATGTGGAAGCCAGACCCCAGCACGTTCCTACTGACTCACTCTCTCGGGGCTGGAGCTCAGAACTGGGATTTTAGCAAATACAGTGGGAGATTCTTCACACCATTGGGGTTTTAGAACACTGGCCGCCTTTTTCTCTCTGTGTGGGAACACCCATTTGTCTCTCTCTCCACAGGGCTAGTGTGCTGAAATATGAACGGGGCTCCCTGTTGTTTTAGGTTCAGACATAGCCAAAAGCTTTTTTATTTGATTCAAGATTGTTGTAGACTTCTGCAGAAAGGAGACAATTAATTGCAAAGTCCATCTCAAAAACCACAAAAATCTCAACCACTAACAGACTTTATAGTGATTGGAGAATAACCACCTAGAGAAGAAGAAAAAAGAATTTATTTTAAACTGAGCAAGCTTGAGTTCAGTTGTGCCCGAAATGAATTAAACAGTAAGTAGAATTTGTGAATGATCATTACCTCTTACCTTAGCTACATTTTATGACTTTTCAAAGTAAGCTAAAACATTTTATGAATTTTGTAAAATGGTTTCCTCGCCTTATGAATTTCCCATCCCCAGTGTAGAAACCAGAAATCTCAAATTCATAGCCTCCCTTGCAGCGAGGACGCAGACCATCTGTCCTTTCAACAAGTTGTGTTGGTTACTAGCACCCACGCAGATATGATGCGAAGGTGAGCAATCGGGGCGGTTTGACTCCTGCAGTGACCCATTTTGCTACAGAAGTTGGTTGGAGAAGCACCCAGGTTTGAGAGGGTCTTGGGAGCAGATCAAGTTCCTGGTGCAGAGTTTCTTTGCCCTGGAGGCCATCATTTCCTAGAAGTTCATAAACTATGGTACTTCTAATGAGCTCCAGGGCTGGTGTCCTTACCAGTTACGGATGTTGCTCCTGAAAGCTGAAACTCATGTCTGAATCACCAGCTGTCCCTGCAAGTCTCTGAGCTACCCAGCTCTCCACTTTTTCTAATATCACCCTTAGTACAATGACCAAAATTGCAAAATCCACACCAATATAGTTCTATTCACCCAGTCTACAGAGCTTAATCCAGTCTCACCAGCTGAATCACTAATGTTTTTGTGCAAGAGATGAAAACATTATTTTCTGGTCCAGGATCCAATCTAGGAATACACATTTTATTTAATTGTCATACATCTTTAATCTTTTACAATCTGGAACAGTTTCTCAGTATTTCTTTTCCAATCTTGACCTTAACATTTGCTAAGAGAACAGACAGGCATTTTAGTTTGTAGTAGGTGTCTCAGTTTGGGTTTGTCTGATGTTTCCTCATGATTAGAATGATGTCACATGCAGTTTTGACAGAAAAACCATGGAAGTGCTGTTGTGTCCTCCTCAGTGCATCATATCAGGAGGCATGTGATATTAATTTGTCTTTTACTCATGATGTTTCTTTGATTACTTGGTTAAGCTGCTGACTTCTAGGTTTCTCCACTGTAAAGTTACTATGTTTCCCTTTGTAATTATTATGCACCCCGATTCCTTTAAATCATTTCTTTCCTGCTTTATCGGTCAGAACAAGCTTCTGTTTCTTGCAACTAGGAACCCCAACAGTGACATCTCTATCCATGCTTTTCATATTCATATTCACTCACACAGTGAGTCCTCCAAAATACTGTGGTGATTTATGCAGGAAGTAGCATGATTGTGTCTTGGTTTTAGGCAACATCTTTGTGGCTGATTGGAGGAAAGATGGGAAGAGGCAAGACTTAGGCAGGAAGCCCATTTGGGTGGATTCTTCTGTAGTTCAGGTATGAGGTGGAGAAGGGCAATGAAAGGAAGGGATTTTTTAGAAGGTAATAAAAATGCTGCAACTCATCAGTGACCCACTCTGTATCAGGTTCTTGTATTTTCATTTCATTTCATTTCATTTCATTTCATAGAGAGAGCAAGCACATGCAAGTAGGGGAGAGGGGCAGAGGGAGAGGGAGAGAGAATCCCAAGCAGGCTCCATGCTCAGGGCAGAGGCTGACGTGGAGCTCAATCCCATGACCCTGGGACCATGACCTGAACTGAAATTAAGAGTTGGATGCTCAACTGACTGAGCCACCCAGGCGCCCCTGTACCTGGCTCTTGTATACATTGTTTCTATTCTTCATAACAGCCCTCAACACTGTGTTTAGCACTGCCTCTCCTCCTAAGGAAATGGAGGCTGCTGGATTTGTCTACAAACACAGAGCTAGTGAGGCTGGTGTCCTCAGCCAGGAGCATCTGGTACTACAGCGCAAGCACAGCCCCGTGAGCTTTACACCTCACCTGGATGCTGATGCAATGGCCTCACTTGTGCCTCTGCAAACCCCAAAGTGGCAGTGACAAAATAGATGCAGCTCTTCCAGGCGTGCAGGTCCTGAGTCGGCTCACAGAAGGGCAAGAGCTCATGCATTGCTCATGCATTGCATGCATTGCAGCTCATGCTGCTGCTGAGGGAGAGGAGTGCACCTGAGGAACAGGTCTGTGGCATTGCTTACACAGGACGACAGCTGGGGGAGGATCTCTGCTGCTCATCTGCCTGGTGGAGGGCAGGTTTTTGCAAATGTGGCCGATCGGATGTTGGGTGGTCTCTGCAAATCCAGATCTACTCTGTGAGCTGAGGTGGAGCCTGGGGTTCTTGCTGCCTCACGGTCGTTCAGGCTTAAACAGAAGAAAGAAAAGAGAGAGTTAGATACAACCTCCCACATTTTGTCACCCCTGCGGGGGCTGGGAGGGAGGTGGCTCTGTGAGAGACACACTCACCCTCCTCTGCTCCACATCGCCCAGGATTCTTTGCCTACAGGGCTCTCGGCGGGACTCGTGGCCCCTGGGGCACACTATTTAAAGAGCTCCCAGAGTTGGAACACTTGGGTGCTCAGTTGGTAAGTGTCTGACTCTTGGTTTCAGCTCAGGTCACGATCTCACGGTTTGTGAGTTCGAGCCCCACATCTGGCTTTGCGCTGACAGTGCGGAGCCTCCTTGGGATTCTTTCCCTCTCTTTCTGCCCTTCCCTCACTCTCTCTCCTTCTCTCTCTCTCTCTCTCTCTCTCTCAAAATAAATAAATAAACTTTAAAAAAGAAGCTCTCAGGGTTGGGGGCCTCTTGGATCTCTCTTAGTCCAGGTTCTGCTGGACTATCGCCGTAACCTGTGCCACGGGGTTAGGGACGGACATTCTGTAAAGTCCCTGCCAGTCGAAATTCTAGAATTCTACAGATCCGCTTAACGTCTCCCCCTTCATCTCCCACTGTATTGCTTCTTTTTCCAATGGTAATTAATATTTCAGGAAACCTTGGTGTTTGAAGCTTCACCTTGTGATTTTGACTATTTGGCAGAGTCTCTGAAGATCCATGTCGTATGTTAATTTGAAACTTCGTTGAAGCAAAGTTTGAATTTCAAGGGCTGCAAGACCGCCTTGCCAGAGCGGGCGCTTAGCTGGTGCGCGAGCCGCGGGCAGCCTCGTCCCCCCTCCCCTCAGCCACGTGGCATCTCTGCGTTATCATGTTAATAATTCAGAACAGCCGCCACTGGCCCTCAGGGGTGTATGCTCGGCCAGACACCGTCTTCTGTGCTCCTTGTGCATCGTGTCATTTATCCCTCACAAAAACTTTGTGGAATCGTGTCTCATTTTGCGGAGAAAGGGGAGTTCAGCCGTGTTAGGTGTGGTTCCCACGGTGTCACGGCACTAAGTGGCCACGCTGGGATTCGAACCCAGGTCTGTTTCCCTTCAAAGTCCGTGTTTCTCACTGCTGGAGAGGTCTCAGAGGTGAGGTAGAATGTGCCGGAAATGCACAGGCCCGGACACGGTGCCTGGAGGGTTCACGGACAGCCAGGAGGCCTGCACGACCGGGGTGCGAGCCTGCGGGGCGGCTGTGAGGAGACGGGGCCAGCCCGGCCGCGGGCACAAACCGCAAGAGTTTCCACTGACTGCAGTTTCCGCTCTGAGGGGGACGGGAACCGCCGGGAGGGCTGCAGCAGACGCGTGACTTGCCCTGGGGGCCGTTTGGAATCACTCTGGCATGTGGAGAATTGACTCAGGCGGGGCAAGGACAGGAGGGAAGCGGGAGTCCTGGTGGGACGCAGTTGCCAGCATCCGCGTGAGTCACGACGGTGGCCTGGACCCGTGCTCTGGTGGAGGTGATGTACTGGGCAGACTGTGCGTGTATTTTGAAGGCAGAGTCAACCCCCTTCGCTGACCAGTGGATGCCGAGAGCGATGCTGAGTTTATTTCAGTGGCAGAACTTAACTAGCTTTTTAAATGTCCTTCGTGCTGTCTTAAAAGGATCCCTAAAGGTCGAACAGAGGTTCCTGAGATATTTTGATTATACCGCATTTAGAGGAGGAAACCACTTGCCACCACAAATGTGGAGATTAGCTAAGATCTTGGCTTTGGGAGCCTCGCAAACGTCTAATGCGTATATGACTCTTACCTGGTCCTGGACTTGGATTGAGAAGGTGCCGCTAGAATCTTCTCATCTCTGCGGAGGTGAGAAGCCAGAAACCTCCCTGGGAACAGGCTGAGGTGGTGACAGCAGCCTTCTGTGCTGGGAAAACCAGGAGCCCATTGTTCCAAGGAGAAGGTGCCTGTGGAGTGGGCGGGGGGGCCCATCTTGGCAACACAGGCCCGCAGATGTCTGCAAGTTTCAGAGGAGCAGACTGAAGGAGAATCGTGAACCTCAGAGCAATGAGGGCAGTCCCGGGGAGCCCGGCTCTCAGTTCTGCCGGCCCAGCTGGCTGGAAGGAAAGTCCTCTGAAAGGGCACTGTGGTTGTGGACTTGCTCAGAGAGGTCAGTACATGGAGCCCCTGTGCGCAGAAAGTGTGGGTTCTCCTTGGCGTCTGCTGTAGCATTTCCAAGCCTGACGGGCACCTCAGTTCACTTCCGGTCATGACGGCGAGTGCTCTAGACTTAGAAGTGGAAGCCTTATTCTAAATCTTGGATCGGGGCTCCTGGGTGGCTCAGTTGGTTAAGCGTCCGACTTCGGCTCAGATCATGATCTCATGGCTCGGGAGTTCGAGCCCCGCATCAGGCTCTGTGCCGACAGCTCAGAGCCTGGAGCCTGCTTCGGATTCTGTGTCTCCCTCTCTCTCTTCCCCTCCCCTGCTTGCACTCTGTCTCTCTTTCTCTCTCAAAAACAAATAAACATTAAAAATTTTTTTTAAAAAAAAGAAATGCCACTGGTTGCTTCTGGGTAAAAGCATTGAAGAGTCAGCGTGTGGCTTTTGCCATGCTTTCCTCCCCTTGTCCCTGTGACTGTGGACGTGTGGCTCGAGAGGGAGCCTCCCTCAGCCTGGGTTCCAGAGGAGTTACCATGTGCAGAACCCCTAGTCCACCTGTGGTGCGTAAGTAAGCCTGAGAGAGAAACAAAGTTGTTCTGCTTTGGACCTTTACAAATTTCTGGGTTGTTTGTTCCTAAGGCCTAACGTAGCCCATCCTGACTGAGGGAGATGGAAATGATAATCTCTCTTCATGTGCATAGCACAGGATTGTCCTGATGATTGAATGTAATTCTTCCCTCTCTCTGGAACCTTCCCTTTCCTTCTCCACTTCAGGCTAACTCTTATCTGCTTTCTAGGTGTCAGCTGAAATGGGGCTTCTTTAGAGAGACCCTTCCCTGGAGCCCTCGTGGAGTTACCCTCTTCTGTTGTTAGAGCTTCTATGTAGTACCTTCCTTCTCCTTTTCTGACCTTCATCTCCTCTCTAATCCCTTCTCGAACAGCCTGTCACACCACTGTCTTTCAACCCTGTGAGGGCAAGCCCTTGCCTGCCTTGTTATTTCCGTACCCCCTCCTTGAACAGCGCCAGGAATAGGGTGAGTGCCTGGACACGAATGCATAGGACCAAGAGAGTGCCCGGCACAGTAATGGTGGCCTTTTTTTCTCTCTTCACCACCAAAGAGCCCTTTATAATATTGCTCTTCTTCCCTCAGGGGCTCCCCTTTCGGGAAGATTTCTGTCCACCGAACAATCTGCATTTACACAAAGCAATTCATTTGACTATTTCCCATTACTCAAAGACACGTGTAGCTGCTGATAAGAGCTACTGATCAGCAGGAGATAATCACTGTGACCACATCAATGGATTTGATTCCAGCCCCAGGCAAGGCAAGCACATGTTTGTGTTTGTGCCGCTTTACAGAATCCTTAACAGTCCCTCAACCAAAAGGGCTCATAATGTGCATTTAACAAGAGGCCCTGAGGGAGGCACTTCTGAGGTTGGTCAGGCCGCTCATCCATGACATCAAGGACTTGGCTCCTCCTGTCTTTTGCCTCTGCCTTTCCTCAGCCTTCTTTTCATGCTGTTGCCTCTTTATCTGCCCAAGATGTCTCCAGCTGGTCCAGGGATGAGGAGGGCACTTAAGAGGGGGTAAAGGGATCACGCCAGCCGACTCTCCCTTCCTGCCCGTTGCCTTCACCGGGGAAACAAAAGCTTCCTCGGAAACTCCTCCTCGTGTGTCCTTTGTCAGAACTGGACTGCGTGGTCTCCTCTAGCGGCAGGGGATGCTGGGAAAGTGAGTATCCATCAAAGGATCCTGAGAGTCATTCTGGGCCTGGCATATGGCCATCCTGGGTGAAATGTGGGTCCATCAACAAGAGAGAAAGTGGGCAGAGTGGCTTCTGGGTAGCAATGAAGTGTCTGCTGTGTCTCCTGCAGGTAGTGAGAGCTCATGGCCACATTACCTTTTTCTCATTCATTTAGTCAAGCCCACTTCTTTAACAGAGGAAGAGGATGAATACCCAACATGGGAAATGTCCAAGATCCCATCTTGCTTTAAAGGCAGATAGGGGTTCGAATATCAGTCCTCAAGATCTCTTCACTCTTTTTATTTATTTATTTATTTATTTATTTATTATTTTTTAAATTTTTCAAAATATTTATTTTTGAGAGAGAGATACAGAGCATGAGCAGAGGAGGAGCAGAGAGAAAGGGAGACAGAATCGGAAGCAGGCTCCAGGCCCTGAGCTGTCGGCACAGAGCCTGACGCGGGGCTCGAACTCACAAACCGTGAGATCATGACCTGAGCCGAAGTCGGATGCTCAACCGACTGAGCCACCCAGGCGCCCCTCTTCACTCTTTTTAAGAAATAATGTAAAGGTGCCCGTAACCCCAGCAAGTGGTGTGGCAGAAGCAGAGGGGCTAACCTTGAATGTCTGCAGGCAGGTGACCTGGATTCTGCCCCGATTTCCACCTTGTCTGGCCTGTCTTTGGGCAAGTTATGTACTCAGTTGAAGGCTTGATTTTGTTTCAGCCATATTTATTTAATTTGATTTTCCAGATGAGGAAATTGAGACCCAGAAAGGTGAAGTGACTCGGTCAAGGCCAGACAGGTGTGAGTGGCAGGGCAAGGTTGGAGAAAAGTGGGAAGCCTCCTGACTTCCTGTCTGATGCTCCCTCCCTGACAGATCTGTCTGGAAGAGTTTCAAGTGCGCCCTGAGTGAGGGGTTAGGGCCGTGCACCCTCTCTGTTGTTAGGACATGACAATTTACTGTGTTGGAGGGGATTGTTGACCAGTTTTAGCTATTTAGTCATGGACTTACAAACTTGGCTCTCAAGTTGTGTCTATAAAGTGGCTCTTGGTAAGTGAATAAATCTGGATGTCATGCGTTATTGCAAACATCGCCCCTGTCAGTCTGTGAGTCAGTGCATTTACCCACTGCTGTGGTAACAAAGGACGGTGAGAACAGGACCATTTTGATTTTTAATAAGAATAAAGAATAAAGAATAAAGAATCATCACTAACCCTGGCAGTGATTCCCTCCATTGTACCATCATCCTAATCTCATGGAGAGATTTTAAAAAAATACAGATTTCAGGGCCTCATCCCTTGGAATACCTGGACAGACAGGTCCCTACAAATGTGTGTCTTCACAAAGTTTTCTTGGGAGATTCTGGTAATCGGCCTAGTATTTCAGTCACTGAGTGGACAGGATGGGATTTCTTGAGGCAGCCTCTGGACATCAAGTGTCGCTTATTTGCTTTGCTTTCAGACAAAATGTGTGTTAGTGCCAGATGGACGGATATCACTCAGTGATGACCAGGTGGTCCAAACTGTTGAACTTCTCAGAAGCACTATTAACCTGCGAGTGGTTTGCTTTTGCCTTAAAATATATAATTTGAAAAATATATGTTGTCCATTATTTAGGAAACTAAAGGTAAACATTGAATATTGTTAGTATTCCAGTCAACTAGAAGATGCCGTCAACGCAGCATTAAAAAAACAACATGGGGCGCCTGGCTGGCTCAACCGGTTAAGTGTCCGACTCTTGATTTCGGCTCAGGTCATAATCTCACGGTTCAGGAGATTGAACCCCATACCGGTCTCTGCGAGGAGAGTGTGGAGCCTGCTTGGGATTCTCTCTCTCCCTCTCTGCCCTTCCCCCTGCATATGCACCCCCTCTCTCAAAATAAATAAACTTAAAAAGAAGACAAAGACTGACCCCATGAGGTGTTGTCAATCATCACTTCAGATCAGTAGTTCTCAACAGCAGTGGGAGGTACATTTCATAATGCCTGGAGACACTTTTGGTTGTCCCACTTGACAGGGATTGGGGGTCCTGATGTCCTGCGAGTAGATTGGGATGCTGCTATACAGTCTGCAATGCACATGACAGGCCCCCCCACTAGGGAATGATCGGGCCCCCAATGTTGATAGTGCTGGATTGAGAAATCCTGCTGTAGAGGCTCTAACTCAGGCTTGAATATAATTCCTTCGTTGCTAATCTTTTAGCTTAGCGTATGTGTTATATACATGTGTATGTGTGTGTGTGTGCATATTGTGTATGTGTATACCTATATGTGATGGGGCCAAGGCAACCATGATTCCAGGACATTCTTTCTGTGGATGCCTGTGTGAATCTTCTGCCATCTTTAAGCCCTGCTGGGGAAGACTTTCAGGCACTCCTTCATTCATATGTGTCCATCATAACCACCAGGTGAACAGTTGTCTCCTCTTTGGGTCCCTAGAGCTGCTGAGACCCCCAGGACCACAGTGTGCTCCTTGGGCTTCCCCACCCCAAGGTGAGTCACTAGCTCTCTCCTCCTCCTCCTCCTCCTCCTCCTCCTCCTCCATTATGCCGAGAGGCCTCACTCTTGCCTTGCCTTCTCGGGCACGGTCAGTATCCACTTACAGTCTTGTCAGTCACCCTCTATTGGAAAACACTTCTTATGTTAGAAAGGTTTAGAAGCTGCACGGCAGAGTCAAAGTTGCTCTGCATGGGGGGTGGGAGTCTCAGGTTAGAGCCCACCTTCACCACCAACTTGCTGTGTGGCCTTAGGCAATTTGCTTCCCTTCTCTGGTCCTCACTTTACCCTCTGTGCGATAGATGGCTAGTTAAGAAGCGTTTTCAGGTCCCTTCCTGGTCTGACACTGGGAACTCTGAAGTTGGCAAGGCCTTTCCCTCCACACAAGGGCCCGCAGATTGACCAGACAGAACACATCTTGTGAGCCACACCTGCACTCATGTTTTTTCCCTAAATGCTAAGCGGAATGTTCAAGCTTATCATTCTGGGCAGCATCCTACACCCACACTGACGGATGTCAATTTTGGCATTTATTAGGATGCCAGTAAATCTTGAAAACAATAAATATCTCATTACTCTGCTGATGATGTGTCTTTAAATGCTGCTTCAAAATGCCTGTTGTCACTGTGCTTGATTTATAACAAGGACTCATTTTAATCTTGCAGTCTCTCATCTTTTGCAAGCACCTTGCTGGACCCTAATCAGATTTCTGTAACTTCCTGAGAGCAAGTGGCCAGGAGGCCAAAGTGGGTATTTCAGGGATGATGTGGTTTGGAGTCTGATTTCCTGACCTATGGTTGCCAGTTGAAATGATGCAGATTTTGAGGTCCGACAGCCTCCGATTAGTGTCCCATGCCCCATCCTCTCACAGCTGGCTGGGTCATCTTGGACAAAGCAGTGCAACCTCCATTCGCCCCAGTCTCCTCGCCTGTAAAATGGGGGATCATGGTCCCTTTGCAGAATCGGGGTTAAGAGGGAGCGAGTTGATGGATGAACAGCACCTATCCTGGTTTCTGGACTAGAGGAAATGCTCTGACGATGGTGACCTATTAAAATGATTATTACTTCGAAGAAAGCCCTGGAGGCCAATGTCAAGGGCTGCACATCAACTCCTCTTCTGTTTTAATACTGAATTAACAACCAGGCAGGGGGAAAAATGGAACATTTAAATATTTAAACCAAACATTTAATTTTTAAACACGAACGTTCTTTTTATAACTTGGACTGCTCTTCAAGGCCTGTGAAAAATTCCCCGAGCCTCTGCTATCTGCCCTCCTTCCAGGGTGTGTGCTGGGAGAACACTGCTAACCTTGGATGCCTCTGAACTTGGCAGGGAATGATACATTTGTTTTATTCCGAAGAAGGTACATTTGTGTCCCAATAAAGATATTCCTGACAAGTTTCTATAAAGAAAGAGGAGCTAATCCCTGTTTAATAGAAATGAAGCTGAATCTAACAGGAAGGGAATGATCTCACGTGACTCTGTTGATTCGTGCTCTCTGCCAGACCCAGTTCCAAGCGTTGTTCATGTTATCGCTTTCAAATCGCACTAAAAAAACCCATGGTGAGGTTTTTGCTGTAATTGTGTGTTCATCCGTAGGAAAGTGAGGTTCAGTAAGGCTAACCAAGGACCCCGGAGTGGACGTTTATGCTTCCACATCCTCTTTTTCTTGCAAGGACCCCTTGTTTTTGCATGGAGATCCACCGTCTGCCCCCACCCCCAGGTTGCTGCTGTTGCTTATGGATTTAAATCCACCTGCACTTTGTGTGTGCTCTTGGTTTCATGACACTGCTGCTCATAGTGGCCACAGCCCCTGGATTATATGTGTGGACCAGTAGAGGCCATGTAGATGCATCAAAATGTCCCTAGGATCCTGGAAGAGGACGTTGATGCCCCAGTTGGCAGTCTTACCACCAGGAAGGGAGAGCCTGCTGAGAAAGAAGCTGGTGGAAGAGATTTTAGCTGGTCTGGTTGAATCTCTGAGGCCATCACTTCCCTTTAAGGAAAGAGGTTTGGGGGCACCTGGGTAGCTCAGTTGGTTAAGCATCGACTCTTGATTTCGGCTTTCAGGTCATGATCTCATGGTTTGTGGGTTCGAGCCCCGTGTCAGGCTCTGTGCTGACAGTGCAGAGCCTGCTGGGATTTTCTCTCTCCCTCTCTCTCTGACCCTCGCTTTCTCTCTCTCTCTCTCAAAATAAATAAATAAAACATTAAAAAAAAAGAAAACAGGTTTCTCTCCTCTTGATGGCTTGTTAGGTATTCATGTATTACTTTCACCTTGTTACTTAACGCAACAAACTCCCTTCGGACACTGATTATGTTTGGGGTGCTCTGCTCAAGCCATTGTGTCCAGTCCACCCCAGGTCTCACCCGTCTCTAACCACAAAATGCTTTGACACTCTCCATTAATAACCAAGCCTGATCAGCCCTCCTTGTATGTCTTTGGTCTCCACCAAAGATCCACAGGCCATCACCACTCTTGGGGTGCAGTGCTCCTTGAGGCTGATCAGCACAGATTCCCATCACAGCCCTCCTGCCTGGGTTCGCCCTTGAAGAGTAGCACAAACACTCCATTGATGCCTGAGGGCACTGTTCTCGGGGTCCAGAGACCTAAATCCCGTCTTAGGATCCCCGATGCTGCTGTTTCCCACCTCCCTTCTAGATGCCCTACAAGGCAGGGGAAAGCTCCCCCAAACCTCCATCCAACTTCTTCTTAGCTCCTCCAGGCATCTCTGAATCTCCTGGACCCTCGCGAGCACTAAGGATAGTTTTTGTAAGAACAGTTGGTGGGTAAAGACCTAAACTTGCAAATCTGTGAAGATCCTTCCAGAACCGGGGGCAGTTTGCCCCAAACACAAATTCAACGCTTCAACCTAGAAGGTAGGAATCGTTCTAAATTTGAAAATCGGTCTTGATTGCTTCAAAACAAAAGTCAAAAGAAGAAGGAAACTAAACCAAACAGCCACAGACATGAGAAGAGGCATAAGGCAACTGTGGTCCAGTTCCCAGCTTTGCATTAACACCCACTTTTCTCTGTGGATGGGACTTCTTTCCCTCCTGTGACTTTCTACACCTTTCTTGCAAGGTGTCCCCCCAAAGTGGTGTCTGAGACGCAGGCACAGAGCTGCCTTCTGTGAGTATGGTTCTCTCAGAGTATCATACTTCCTTTCCTGCTATAAGTCAGTTTGTTGTAAAACATCTTTGATCTCTGCCTCCCCCAGGGAGTTTTTGGTAGCTCTTTAGGCCTTAATCACATTGGACCTTGATTTTGTGTGTGGCTTTGCTCTCCTCCTCGAGCCTGAGTATCTCCAAGCAAGGGCCATCTTGCTGGTCTTGAGGACGCTCCAGCAGGCTAAGCAGGATGCTGGCTATTCTGCATTTAGAGGGATGAGTCCAGGATTTCTGTCCCACCACTTCTCCTCGTGTGTCGTGTGGCCTTGGACAAGCCACCCACCTCTGGGAGCTCCAGTCTCCTCAGCTACAGAGGTAGGGTAACATCACTGTGGCACAATGCAAACCAGCCATTGTTGTTCTTCCTCCTATGTATTCATGCCTTTTGAAATGTGACTTTGCAACTTTTCCCTTCCCAATTAGAGTCCATTTCCCTACCCCTTGAGTAGGGGCAGGACCTCTGCCTTCTTTTGCTAACAGGATGCAGTGAAAGTGACAGTGCACCAGGTAGGGGCTTAAAGTTCAAGGAGCCTTGCATGCTTCAGCTAGCTCTCTTGGACCCCTGCTTCTGCTGTGTGAATAAGCCCACATGACCCTGCTGGAGGATGAGAACCCATGTGGAGCAGAGGCGCCTTATCCCAGGGGGAGCTATCCTAGGCCAGCTAGCTCCCAGCTGACTCTACAGCCCACTAGGCTCAATGAGGGCATCTAATAAAGACAGACGAGCCACTGAGCTACGTCCAGTCCAAATGGCCAGCCTTCAGGCTCATAAGCTTAATAAATAGTTGTTGTTTTAAGCCATTAAGTTTGGAGTGGTTTGTCACACCGCAAAAGCTAATACACTCACTCACTTCTCAGATGGTTGCATTAAACGGGATGATACATGTGAATACTTTGTAAACTGAAGCATTATCTTCCCCATCTCTCCCTCCTCACTCTCAGGTATCCTTGCTTACATCAGTGGACTCGTAGTCCCCCTTTCCTTAGCACTGGACAGCATCTCTGAACAGAGGGAGACATGGCTACAGAATCAGGGTGACATCAACACCTCCTTCCCCTGTTGCCAGGAGCCGACTTCTCTATCGGATGGAATTTTGGAAGCTCTGTCGCCTCCAGACTCTAGAAAATGCTGAGTCTTTAATATCTGCTTTGTTGGACTGATTACCCAAAACTCTTGCCTGTTCTTGGACCCTGATAACTAATAGCATAAAAAAAAAATATTCCAAGAAGTATACTCCAGAGACTTTTGTTCAAGTTTGCAAGCTTAGGTGGTCTTACTAGCCAGCTCTGTGACCTTGAGTAGCCCTGAGATTTAGTTTCCTCATAATCAAAAATGGTAACACACTTCTTACCCATCCTGCACAGGGGGTGGCTTGGAAATTGTGAGGTAATCCTGTATGTGAAAACACTTTCTCAACTACAAAGCCCTGTACAAATTTACGGTACTGCTGGCCCATTCCACTAATACTTATTGGGCGCTACTGTCTCCAGGCACTGTTCTAGAAGCTTGGGAGATTTCAGTGAGGGAAGCAGAACAATCTGTGTCTCCCTGTGACTATGCTGCACTATTCAGGGCTACCCAGCCCTGCCGTGACCCCATGACATCGATGTGTTTGTTACTAGAGCTTACCTTTGTCTTAGCATGGGTTTCTTAGGAAATAGAGCCTGAGGAAAATACACGTGTTAAGGCTCTGTCGGTGGGTAAGATCCCCAAGAGGCAAGATTATGGAGTAAAGTGGGACCTGAGGCGGGAGAGGGGTGACAGGGAGCTGCCTGCACTTCACTCCAAATAGCCATTCTCTGGGTCCCGCGGGACCGCTTTGAGGAGGCCAAGGGGAAACCCTGTGTCTTAGAAGAGCCCCCTCAGGGGAGATGGGGAGAGGGTTCGATTCCCGCTCCTTCGCGTCTGCCATCTCTCAGTGGGCAAAGGTTGTGCACTGAGAGTTAGTTCTGCCTGATGGGTTACCTAGAGAGCAAGGGCCATTGCATCAGTGGCAGCGTGGAGTGGGTCCAGTTGGGCGAGCCAGTGAGTATGGAAACCTGCTGTCCTGAGCCTTACGTGTTGGTGTTGACGGGGCCACCCTGCACATGGGGCACAAGGCCGGTGGTATAAGGCTGAGGTGGGGCACCACTGGGCGCACCTCACGACACGGGGACGTGCGGAGGGCTTGGCTGGTTGAGTGGGGGAGTGCATCCGCAGCATGCCCACTATGCCCACTGCCGGAAAGCTGGTAAGGAGCACACAGCCTCTCTTGAACGAAGCCGGACGTGTCTTTTGGTCTCCAAGAACACGACTGGGGCCAGATGACCTTTCTAGAGGCAAACCATGGATGACAAAATTTGGGAAAGGCATGAAGGGGGTCCAGTATGTCTTGAAGAAGCCATTTGAACAGAGTTTCGCAAAGCTGGGTGCAGCAGGAGGAATGGCTTCAAGCTAGGAGCCCCCGTTCCTCCTGTCCCACTAACCTGCTTTGTGACCTGGAGCATATCCCTCAAGCTCTCTGTGCCTTGGGTGTCCCCTGTGTGAAATGAGAGCGGTCTCTAGGCAGCTCAGCCGTTCTGGAGCCCTGGGGCCATGCGCAGATAGATGCAAAGCCATTCTTCCTCCCCCCCACCCCCACCTGTGTCCCCTGCTCTGTGTGTGCAACAGGAAGCACCGGTGACCAGAGGAGAGGCAGGCTCACCAGGGGAGAGTCGCAGAGGGTAATGAATAACCAAGGTCTCAGGCAACTTCCTCCTGCTGGCACTGTTACAGTCCGTGTTATATATAGCCATCAAGGACTCCCATCTGGGGCTGACCAGCTGCAAATATTTAACACATCCCGTGGTGGAAGGAATGGCCACCAATCACCAGCAGGTCTTTGGCAGTGACTCTGAAGGAAGCCAAGGGCGAAATCTCACTGGTGTCAACCTTCTCAGTTGGCATCTGTAATGACCAAGAAATGCCTGAAGCCCCTGCCGACTGTATGTTTAAAGGTGACCCTCGATTTATTTATGAGGCAGTGGAGTCCTTTAACTTTTGAACTTTTTGATGGGTTGAGCCTGCCAAAATGTGATTCCAGAAGCATTTTGAGTAAGTAATTATTTTTCCAAAAGAACTAATGTCACCGACTAATGATGATTGTGTGCTTGCTGTGCTGGGCGTGCATTTAAAAAAATATTCTTTTTTTTTTTTTTTAATTTTTTTTCAACGTTTTTTATTTATTTTTGGGACAGAGAGAGACAGAGCACGAACGGGGGAGGGGCAGAGAGAGAGGGAGACACAGAATCGGAAACAGGCTCCAGGCTCCGAGCCATCAGCCCAGAGCCTGACGCGGGGCTCGAACTCACGGACCGCGAGATCGTGACCTGGCTGAAGTCGGACGCTTAACCGACTGCGCCACCCAGGCGCCCCTAAAAAAATATTCTTAATGTTTATTTATTTTTGAGAGAGAGAGAGAGAGAGTGAGAGAGAGAGCAGAGAAGGGGAAGAGAGAGAGGGAGACCCAGAATTGGAGGCAGGCTCCAGGCTCCGAGCTGTCAGCCCAGGGCCTCATGCGGGGCTCGAACTCACAAACTGTGAGATCATGACCTGAGCTGAAGTCGGACACTTAACCGACTGAGCCACCCAGGCACCCCTAGGGTATGCATTTTTATGAGCATCTCTCCTTCACCTTCACAATGACCCTGTGAGGTGGGTCCTAATTTGTCCTTACTTTGTAGATGAGGAAACTGGAATTCAGAGAGACTAAGTAGTTGGCCCACGGTCACCCAGTTATGAAGTGACCAAACTGTATTAACTCAGAATCCAGAATTCAAGCTTTTGACAACGTCATGATTCAGTGTCTCTTCATCCAAACCCTGAGCAGGTCTGTCTAGATGGAGGGCGATCAGATAGCTTATCATACAGACCAGAACACCCTGAGGAGTAAAGGGGGAACCATTAACTGTCACCCCAACACAGCAGGACTAAATCAGGGCTGTCCCGGCAAACAGACACATCTCGTCACCCCAGGACTCAGGGCAGTAGAATAAAAGCTGGAGTCCATTTATTCTGACCTTATCCCTCCTCACTTCCCACTCGGGATTAGTCTCAGGCCACCGAGGTCTGTCACTTACTGAAACCATAGGAACTGATGTGGACGTGAACACCCAATGTAAACTGTAAAACACTACCCAAATTTGATTAATGCATGCAAATTGCATTGATTAACCCTGGGGATATGCTGGGCATGGTCACCTCACTTTGCCTGGCTTTATTTGCCTGGGAATAATCACTTATTCCTCACAGCAGCCGTATTGTTGTGCCTCAATGCTAACATTTGATAGGTAAAGAAACGGAGGCTAGGACAAGTTACAGCGGATGGAAGGGGTTGGCAGCCGTCTGAGCAGTTTCCTGTGTAACATCTAGTGCGTGTTGTCTGAATAGCTCGCGCTTATTGTTGGAGGGGACTGTTGTGTTTGCAGTCGAACAGCCTGGGCCATTTCCAAGAGCCTGGCTTCTCTGACCCGACGGTGGTGCCTGCATTGGACCACGAGCCCGTCCCCACCAGTGTGTGGTGGTCCCTTGCCTTTCCCGGGGAGCTGTCTGTTGTGAGGCTGAAAGATGGCTCCCAGCCTGACATTGGCTGGGAGGGTTTCAGGAAGAGGCGAGAAGCTATTGTGTCCTTCACGTGGGAGGTGGCGTTGGACTGAGGCTCTGACCCGGTGGAGGGAACTGGCTGCCCTCCCGGCCCCATGGCAGAACGGCCCTCCGGTCTCACAGATCTCGTTTCTTCCACTGGCCGCAGGAACACGGTGGCCACCTTTGCACAGAATTTGGGCAAGAGCTGTAATCGTTCGTAGCCCTTGACTCCATCACTTGTTTCCTGAGCATTTACCCCACGGGGATAATCCTGACTGTCGAGGTAGTTTTCGGCACAAAGAGGGGGAGGAGGCCAACAGCGTGCGGAAGAGCAGGGGGCCCAGTGATCTGGGTGACAGTGTCCTATTGCAGTGGGAGCGAAAGGGCCCTGGGGTCAGCCAGACGTGGGTCTGAATTCCACTGCTGCGGATGATACTTGTGGGGTCTCACTGAGACTCTCACTCTTTGTCTAAAATGGAGACAATGATGCTTTCTTCCTGGGGTCATTGGGAGGATAAATGGAATTACTGGTGGATCAGTATCTACCTTTACTTCACAAAGTATTTCAGGTATTCTGTCAGGGTTTATATAGTAAAAGAGAAAAGGAAAACAAAGAAGAAAGTGAGTTTTCTATGTGTAGCGTCATGTCACCTGCGAATAGTGGAAGTTTTACTTGGGGATGGGTGGGACGGGAAGGGGGTAAGGGTGCCTGATCACCACGTGTGCCGTGTGATGTATAAAAATGTTGAATCTCTAGATTGTACACCCGAAACTAATATAACCCTGTATGTAAATTACACTTCCATAAAAAAAAGTGAGGGGCGCCTGGGGGGCTCAGTCTGTTAAGGGTCCGACTTTGGCTCAGGTCGTGATCTCACAGTCTCTGAGTTCGAGCCCCGCGTCAGGCTCTGTGCTGGCAGCTGGGAGCCTGGAGCCTGCTTCGGATTGTGTGTCTCCCTCTCTCTCTGCCCCTCCCCTGCTCATGCTCTGTCTCGCTCTCTCTCTTTCGCTCAAAAATACATAAGCATTAACAAAAAAGTGAGACAAGGTTGAAAGAAAGAAAATATGTAAATAGGCAAATGTAGGGATCCCAAGCAATCATTACAGTGGGGCCACGATTGGGTTGTTTGCCTCCTGCTGGCCAATGCAAGTGAGAGACACCTCACTGTCATGACTCCTTTATTTAGGGGGGACATAACAAACAAGCATGTGCCTGGCACAGAACCGGTGCCTTTGATCAATAATTTCTCCTCCCTTTTCCCTATCTGGTTCCCGCCTACAAACACCTTGTGACCACCCGCCTATTTATAATAGATTAGGGTTCTGTGGACACGCAGTGGGGCAGGGAGACTTAGGAGGGTCCCCCGGGTCTGTTTTCTTCCATGAGCTTGCCCGGGATGCCTAACAGAGGAACTAGCCTCACCTCCCACCAACAGGGAGGCAGGGATTGCTGTCGTGTATTTATTTTTGTGTGTTGAGCTCCCATTGATGGAGCCCCCGCCCTGTGTCAGGCTGTAAGCTAAACCAGCTCACGTGCTCTCCTTGTTACTCAGAGCAATCATTTGAAAGAGGCACTTTTATCTTGAAGAGCGTAAATAGCACATTTAAAGTCACATGGCCGGTGCATGACAAAGCTAGGGTTCCGGTCCAGGACTCCCTGGTCAGAGGCCCTTATGCTTAGCGTGTGAACTACACTGCCTGTCTTATGAGTTAATTTGTTGAAGGCAGGGGAGGAAGCCTTACTAATGGCATATCTTTTGTGTTTCTAACCTACCCCTGCAAAAAAAAAAGAACCACACTCGCGCAATCCATTACTGCAGTGACCTAACAGTTGTCTATCCATTGATTAAACAAATGTTTATTGTTCTCGATATCCAGGCTCTGGGAATACAGCAGTGAATAACACAGACCAAGTTCCTGCCCCCTGCGCAACTCACATTCTATTCAAGAGACTCATTTCAGGAATGGCTTTCAGGAAAAGTCATTCTTGTCCATTGTTCCTTAGAAAATACCCATAGCCCCTGCTTCTAATCACCACCTCTGTTCCCACACTGGCTCTGTGAATTGTATAAAAGTTGTCTTCTGCTGAGTACCTCCAATGTGCCAGGAAGTCTGGTAGGTACAATATATATGTTATCTCATTTAAATACCACAGTGACCCTATAAGGAAGGTAAGCCAGGGGGCACCTGGGTGGCTCAGTCGGTTAAGCGTCCAACTCTTGATTTTGGCTCAGGTCATGGTCTCTCGGTTGGTGGGATCGAGTCCCACATCGGTCTTTGTGCTGGCAGCACGGTTCCTGCTTGGGATTCTCTCTCTCTCTTTCTGCCCCTCCCTTGCTCTCTGTCTCTCTCTCACCCTCTCTCTCGCTCTCAAAATAAATAAACTTAGAAAAAAATCTTAAAAAAAAAGGTAAACCAGGGCTTTTAAAAAGATGAACAAACTAAGGCACAGAGAGGTTGGGTATTTGCCTAAGGTCACACAGCATAACGGTAATGTGACTGGAATTTAGGTCAGGTTTTGTTGACTTAGAGACCATGCCTCCTCTGTTACACCATGGTGCCTTCGTCCAGGTTCCAACCATGGTTCTGTTTCTCACTAGCTCGCAAGCTTTGGATCAGTAGACTTTTTCTTGGGACTTCAAGTGTCCCTTCTATAAAATGGTAGAATTGGATGAGGTAAGTATTCAGGTCCTTCTGAGTCACACGTTCTCTGAGGATATCTCTGAGAGGGGCGAAGGTGGGAGTTTCAAGGGATGCCCCAGGGGCCCGTTTGGCTGGAGAAGTGGAGAAACCTGATTCTTTTTATGTCAACCTGGGCCACTCACTCCCAGAAAGTGAGGGAAATTACAGTCTCTCCAAGAAGAGGCCTGAGGCCCCCTGAGTGACATGGGGTCACCACCTTTCTGTTAAGGTCAGCTGACATTTGGAATTCAAAGTCAGCTACCTGACAACTCAGGTGGAGGCAGAATAGCCATCACCCGGGTAACCAGGAAGCTGAGTCTGTTGCCAACAACGCCTGGCTCCTTAAATTACTCAGCTTTTGGGTTTGTTGTGACCTAACATGAACCATGCATCTAATTAGAACTAATTAGGGAGGTGACTCCATGTCTGATGAATGAATCCTGGAAAGGAGCAAAATAAAGCTGTTTCAACTCTTCAGCAGCCTTGAAGATGCCTTGGATAACGAGGGGGGAGAACAGAAGTTGTCCATCCATTTGCCGACTTGAGGAAGTTTGCATTGAGATGTTTTTATTGATTTCATCAAAGCTGTTTTTATTTTCCTGAAAAGCAGTATTATGGCTCCTCAGAAGAGCTCTGATTTTGACGTGAGTCAGGTCTGGAATTGAATCCTGGCTCTGTCATCACCATCTGTTTGTGCCTGTACTAGTTAAGGTGACGCCAGCGCTCTACTGTAGACTGACTGCAGAAAGGGCTCGACTCTCGACCCCTCCCAATGTCATCTTCTCCTCCCATCGAGAGATGGCTCTGTCCCCTCACCCCACGAGTACGGCTGGCCTCATGACTTGCTTTGGTTAATAAATGTGGCAGAAGTGATGTTGGGCAATCCTAGTCCCAATCCTGGACATTTAGGAGGCTATACTTGCTTTTACTGGGTCTTTGGACCTCTGTCACCACCAGGAGAACCAGCCTGGACTACCTGGCTGGAGTAAGAGCACCTGCATGGAAGAAAGTGGAATTATCCCAGCCCAATCCATTCCAGACCATCCAGATCACTGCTGACACGGCAACTGACCTCAGATGAATGAGAGAGCTGAGCTGAGATCAGATAAAGCCGTCAAGATAAGCCACAGGCACACAGGACCCATTAATTGGGGAGAGAGAGCAGATGGTTGTTTCGAGCCACTGTTAGTGAGTTTGGGCTGTTACAACAAGATACCACAGACTGGGTAGGTTATAAACAATACAAAGTTATTTCTCATGGTTGTGGAAGCTGGGAAATCTGAGGTCAGGGTGAAAGGATGGTCGGGTTCTAGTGAAAACCTCTTCGTGGTTTGCAGGTGGCCGTCCTTTTGCTGTGTCCTCACGTGTCACAGAGCAGAGAGAGAGCTGTCTGGTGTCTTTTATAAGGGTACTACTGCCATTATGAGGTTTGCAACCCCCATGACCTAATACCATCCTATAGAACTTGTGTGTGTGTGTGTGTGTGTGTGTGTGTGTGTGTGTGTAATTTATTCCACGGCAGTCACTAAGTGTGGAGTGGTTTGTTTTTTTGCAATAGGTGACTGATACATGCAACAGAAACAAACTTCCGAAGCTCAGTGGCTCGACCACATGAGAACACTTCTTGCTCACGTGGATCTGGTAGAATTCCCTATACCATGTAGTCAGAGGCCCAAGCTGAAGCCTTCCAAGGGTGCAGTGAGTATTTAGGGCAGAAGATGGGTGTGAAAAAAGTGCGGAGCAGGTCATGGGAGTTGTTTACGGACAGCACGCATGTGGTCTGCTCGCTCCTTCAACACAGTCCTCTTACCTGGTTTTTACAACACCTGTATGAGGTAGGCATTGTCTCCATTTGACAGACAAGGAGACTGAGGCAAAGAGAGTTTCAAATAACTAGCTGAGGGTCTACAACCACCAGCTGGCCCACCCATCTACCTGATTCCAGAGCCTTGTACCGCTGCACCTCTCTTGAGGTTGACTAGGCTTTGGTCCCCACCCTGAGTGTCTCAAAGAAAGAAAGAAGGGAGGAAGAAAGGCATTGGTTTGTTCCTACCCCCCCACCCCCCACCCCCTCCACCCCCACCCCGCCCATAGCAGGTAAGGTGGAATCACCTGACTTGTGTCCACAGGACCAGAGCATATTGAATCTGTAAAACCTTCTACAAATAGTATCTGGGAAGGTGCTGTTATTAACCGGCACTCATTCCTGATGAAGGCACTGGGGGGAGCTTAGGGACTGTCTGGGCTTCTGGTCAGACAGACTGCCTGGCCGCCCGGCAACGCCTGCTAGACCCACAGCCTCTGATCCCAGCAGGGGCAGTTGGGCCTTCCTCCCTTGGGCAGAAAAAGTGATACTAATGCACGGCATGCAGCCGGCCTGGGATACGGCTGGGATTCACCCCCAGGTCTGCTGGACCCCAAGCCTCTGCTCTTTCACTCCATTGCACTGGACTTGTACAAGCCGGTGCCTTGGGAACCGGGATGTGACTCCTACCCATGGCCGCCCCGCGCCTTCAAAGCCATCTTGGTTTCCCCTCCCCGGTCTCCTTGACACTGTCTACCTGAGCGAGGCGTGGGCGGTGGGAGAGACCTGCCCGAAGAGTTGTCACTAATGTTCAGAACTACGGTGGGGATGACGTGTCACCTTGGTGACAGAGGGCCGGGCAACTCGCAGCGAGAATCTTCACTCCCAGATAGTTAATGAATTCAGGTGTGTAGCCAGGGCAGGGCAAATAGCTCACTGTGCTCTTGCTTCTATTTCTTTCTATGTCCTTTTTCCTACTTCCCTTCTTCCCGAACCTTCTACCCAGAGAAGAGTGGCTCCTGCCACAGTCAGTTGGGGCTGGAGGTGAGAGGGGGAGGAATAAGCTACAAAGTCTCTGTGCACATTGTCCTAAATATGGTCTCATCTGTGGCTCATCTGCTCAGTAAGGGCTCTCCTGCCGTGTCCCCAGGAGGCAGGAAGTTTGCAGGCATTTTGCTGCACTAGGCAGGGACAGGTGCCAGCAAAGTGTTGTTCAGAGTTAGGGCAGCTTTACGAGTTTTTCATCCAAACAGGAACAGAACTTTTTGAAAACAAAAGAGGGCACTATTACTAATTATACCAGGACACAGGTATAAACTAGGACTGTCCGGGGCAAGGTGGGACATATGGTCACCTTCTTCACGCAGGCTTCCATGGGCCCAGGACTGAGACACCTTGCTGAGAGGTGGGAACATCCCGACAGGTTCACAGTGAGCTCTGCTGGGATGGACAGGAAAAGTTCCGGATTTGGAGTCAGTCCTAATGCCTGCTTAGGTTCTTAGCAAGTCATGCGCCCCCTATGAACCTCGGTTTCCTCATCTGGAAAATGGGGTTATGATAATTTCCACATTAGGGCCGTTGTCAAGATGAGGAGAGAGGAACTGAAAAAATATTTTGTAAATGTAGCTACTCTCCAAATATTCTGTCCCACCTTGAGGTCCTCTCTGATAAAATTATTGCTTTCTTACTTTCTGAAATTCCTTTAGCATTTTCCAAATGGACTACGACATAAGGATTTGTATATATACTGGCCCATATTTTCCCACAGTTCACCTCACATATTTTTGGCTTTAATAATAACCCTACAAACGCGATAACCCTTTTCTAGAGTTTAGACAGCATCTTAAGCCCTATTATTCTGATTAATAGTCCTTGTTGCTTAATAGCTATGTTACTTTCAAGAAGTTACTTAATCTCTTGTGCCTCAGTTTCTTCACATTGGAGGAAACAATAATATCTACCTCGAAGGTTAGAGGGAGGATTAAATGAATTAATACATGTAAAGCACTAAGCACAGTGCCTGCCACAGGATTCACACTCAAGATATCCCGGCTTTGGTGTTTGCTGTGAAAATGAGATGTTCTCGTCTAGAAGATGTTCTATCCCATGACTTCCAGGACGCCCGTAGCCAGCTACATGATCTCCAGCAGTTCCCAATTTGAGAATGACCATTCCACATCATGCCTATGCACTACACAATCTCCTACTAATTTGCATATTAGCAGGAAATATGCCACCAGAACCCAGTGACAGAGGAATGTCTGCAAAGTCTGTTGTCCCCTCACAAGCCTGCCCTCTTTGTGAGGTACCAAGTTCGTAAGTAAGGTGAGCGGGGCAATGAAGGACATGACATTGGAGGACCAAGTGGGACCTCACAGGAGTGATTTGGTCACCAGCAACTGGGGGTGGTATTGTGATTATTTGGATGCCAAGTCCCAGCAGAAGAACCCATTTGGCTGGTTAATTACCCTTGAAAGAGTAAGAAGGTCAGAGGACGGCATGGCTGACAAAGTCCATTGAGCCTGCTGGATGGAGGCCAAATCAATCCACATTGACCTCCTCTTTATCCTCTGGAGGTGTCAGTGGCTGCTTAGAGGGTGGGCACCAAGCAAGCATCCTGATGCCTTAGAGAGAACAGTCTGTTGGGGAGGGCTCTGAGCTTGGAGCCGGCAGACCCCGGTTCTACTTCTTTCTTTTCTACTCCCTCAGTGTGTGACTTTGAGCAGGTCCTCTCTTGATCCTAACTTTCTCCCTTAAAAATGAGGGGCTCATCCCAGATGATGCTGGGGGGCCTTCCTGCTCCAACATTCCTTGGCTATTAATTTTGGGAAAGCTGAAGCAGCTCATTATCAACCATAGGTTTGGGATTCATCTCTTAGAAATCTGCCAAGAAATCAAGATTGACCATATGCTGAAAATTATTGAAGTTGGATGATGGGTACATGGGGGTTCATCATGCTTTTTGCTTTATTTTTACATATGTTTGAAACTTTTCTATAATAAGGAAGGTTTTAAGAATCTGCAAAAACCTTTTAAAGTTAATGGCAAAATGATCAGATTTAGTTCACTTGTGAAAGACCAGAATTTCTCATGCATCAAGTCTGGTAGAATGTGGTATAATTTAAGGAAAGCCCACTCGATAAAAAGCATCTCTACCACCCACTTTCATACTGCCTGGGAGCCTTCCAACATCAAATCCTTCAAGAGGGAGTATAGTGTTGTGGAAAAGAATTGATTTTTGTCTCCTTTGGCCTGGATTTGAATCCTGAGCTTCAGGTTTTTTAAATCTGTAAGATGGTAATAATTGTGCTGACTTAGTGGGTGTTCGGTGAGGATCAGGAGTGGTATATGAAGTGCTAAGAAAATAGTAGCTCTCATTATGACATCTTGGCTTCCAGGACATTCTTTAAAATGCAGCCACTACAGGGAAAGGCTCAGCCTTATGAATGAACTTTGATGAATGCATTTGCAAGCCCAGAAAACGGCATCTCTTAGTGGGATTGGGGTCCCTGATTTCTAGGAGTGGGAGGGCAAGGAAAACCAGGCAAGAGAAGAGAGAAGCAGCCAGTGGGTGAGGGGGGTGGGGAGGCTTTAGAGACACTTCCCAGCACCTGCTGCTGCCTCACACCTCCTTACAACAAACATTTATTTTAATGCTGAGCCTGCGTGTGCCTCTGTCCCTTCGATCCTGAAAGAGCCTAGAAGCAACAAGTCATAGTGTCAAAAGACGTGGATTTTGGTATCAGAGATCTGAGGTTCAAATCCCAATATACCATTTCTTAGTTCTGTGAGGTTGATTGAAAGCACTTAACTCCTCTGAGACTTACCTCCTTGTCTCTAAAATATGGAAGGGAATGCATTTTTGAGAGCATGAAATGGAAAGTGTTATACTATCTGATCTGTAGTAGGTGCTCCGTGTTTGTTCCCTTTCTCCTTACCTATAATGGGAAGCTCCAGTGTTTCAAATGTTCTTCCTTTTGCATCATGTGACTTGTGCCATTACCATAATACTTCCATTTGCATCTATTCAGAACATACACAATTCTTCTTATCCATGATATCTCTTTAAATTCTTGAAAAGAGTGGTCATGTTTTATGAACCCCCGATTTCTTCTGCCATCCTCTCCCTGCTGCATGCCCCAGTCTTGACTTTTCACAGCAAAATCTCAGTGAATTTAAGCAAATTCCCATGTGTCTAAATGTGGTAGATGGTAAAACTGGCCACAAAAATTTCCACTTCCTGTGTCTTCATATTTGTATCACTTTTTGAAGCTCCTCCCCATCAAGAAGTGGGGGTCCTTCTCCATCCCTTGAATCTGGAGTGACCAAATGACATGTTTGGCCAATGGGACCATAGCACCATGAGATTTGGAAAAGCATCTGCTCATTGGCACTCACTTTCTTGGGATCTCTTTTACCAACATCTGAACACTCCTGGACTGTGGTCTATGACATGTACAACTAAGATTAGCCATTTCAGCCAAACCCCTGCAGATGAGAGAGTCCAGCCAAGTCCAGAGGAACCATCCAGGTACCCTGACCCAACTTGCTGGCCCACAGAGTAATGAGCTAAATAGGTGGTTTTTGATTTAAGCCACTAAGTTTTGAAGGGGTTTGTTTTGCAGAAAATCTGATAAATCAGGCTTTCAGAACATTTATTCTCCTCTGCCTCCTTGGATATGCCCATTCTGCCCCCAATTGCTTTTTGGCAATTTTGAACCATCCATTTTCTTGGAACTTTCTAAATTACTGGGTGCTTGGCACAAGCGGCTCATTCTGTCTGTTCCTGACTTCTTCCTACTAAATTCAAACCATATGGTATAAAAGTACAGATCAATGTCCAAAAAGTCTTTAGAACCTCTCTGGAAGCTTAAAAAAATCCCACCGAAAACTTTTGCACGGAAATCGTGCTTGGCCAAAAAGAAGGGAGCTTGAACAGCTTGAGTTCCGCTCAGTTCTTCCTGCAAATGATAAATAATTCTATACTTAGAAGAATTTCTTCTCTAGCTTTGAATTAATAAGGTGGCCTCTGCATGACATTCAGTGGGTCTGCATAGAATTTTGAAGCTGGAAGAAGCTTCAGATTTTCTTTGGTCCGACTCTATCTTTTTATATACGGAGAAACTAAGACTATGGTAGTAGACTGTTGGAGTGACACTGTAGTGGAAGGACCACAGATTCCCTGAGGCAAAGATTAGTGCTTATAATGGTCATATTTGAGTGTCTTTTGATGTAGCCTCCTACTTTCTGGAGTAGTAGATGCAACTGTGTATGTAAGGGTCCGGGAATGAAGGCATGGAGGGAAGGAATATGGCATTGTTGGCATCCTGTTGGCCATTGACAAAGCCACTGGACCCAACCATGAGCTGTTTAAGAGAAGGGGTGTGGTTTCATTTTTTACTGCATCTTAAGGTCTGTCAAAGCGGTTGCCAAAACGTAGATACTCAGAGTATTGAAAGAAAACGTAGGTTATGGGTCTAATTCTGAGGGTCAGAATCTTGGAAAGGTCTTGGTAATCCTTGGATCAATAGGTCCTTTTCATTTACTCTGCTTTAGACCCTTTGTAAGTCAGGTGGAGACTCATTCTGGATGCAATTATGCTGTGGATGAAGAAATGAATAAGACCTGACTCTTGACAGGGAGGAGCTCATAGTCTACTAGGGAAGACAGATGCACGAACAAATGATTAAAAGGGACCCTTGACAGAAATATTGCATCTGAAACCTTGAGAGTAAAAATCTCTCAGGGCAACTGGTGAACAGTGGAGAGCTGTTCAGCCCCTCTTTCCTATATGTAGGTACTCCCATCATGTCTCTGAGACATCAGTGAGGTCTCGGGGTTTGGACCTAATGGAAGCCACATAGGCTGGGGAAGCATGAAAAGGAGAATGAGTGAACTCAAAGGCAATCATAATGCCATGATTGTTCTTAAATCTCTATTCCCATAGTGGGTTAAATATCATTCCTGAATTTATTTAAAGAAGCACTTGTTTTTGAGACAAGTCTGAATTCGAACCTAGATTTTGGTGTACCCTCTCCATCTGAGTTTCCTGAGCCTTGATTCCTTTTTTAGTAAAGTGGATGTTGATGGTTGGCTTAATCAATTCTTTAAAAATGTGGTTAATGAACCACCATCTATCTGTTTTGATATCCAAATTCCTGAAAAAATGCCTGAGAATTTATTAATAAAGAATAAAGATCCTGAGAACACACTATAGTTTAAAAACACTGTTGTGGTAATGGTTTTATTGGCTGAAGAAGAAAGGATAAAGATGGGTCGGATAAGAATGTCTGCTTACAAAGGAATGAATATCTGGATGAGGAAGGGAAAATTCATGGAAGAATTACCAACTGTACTATGATAAACTGTGATGGGATCAGGGTACATCACCAGGTTATGAACATGAGAGGGACGTGGTGATATTTGTGTTTTAGAAGGAGCACTGGGATGGAAGGATGTGTGGCAGAGAATGTTGCTACACATCAAATATCCACAAGCTATTCTATACTTCTAGCCTTCTGTGAAATTAGGTTGGGCCATGTAATGGGGTTCTGGCTGAAAGGATGTGGGCAGAGTGTCAGCCACTTCTAAGATTTACAGTTCTAAAATCCTCCTTCTTCTATGAAGAGCTTGGAGGTCATGTGTTCCAGAGGACACAGACAGAAGATGGAAAAAGCCAGCCGACTCACATGAGATGATGGCATAAGTGAGACTCCTCATTGACTCTGTTGAGTCACAGACATTCCAGCATTTATCTGTGGCCACAGCAGGGCCTCTCCTACCCTAACTCAGGGTACCAGACTAGAGACACAGAGACCAGTTATGAAGCTCTTGTAACAGCAAAGTCTAGCAATGACAAGGGCCTGGACTGTGAGAGAGACAGTATAGATGAAGCCACAGTAAATCCAAATACATTGTGGAAATGGCACAGCCAGGTTCCGTGTCTCCAGGAAACATGCCTGCGTTAATAGCTCCCAGCTCGCACCCCTGTTTCCACCTGTCCTCTTTGACAGGCTATTTTTTAACTCAACAATAAGAAGTATCTGGTGATTTCATTGTTTTCATTCATATGTGGATCTTGAGAAACTTAACAGAAGACCAAGGGGGAAGGGAAGGGGAAAAATTAGTTACAAACAGAGAGAGAGGCAGACAAACCACAAGAGACTCTTAAATACAGAGAACAAACTGAGGGTGATGGGGGGGTGAGGGGAGGGGAAATTGGGTGATGGGCATTGAGGAGGGCACTTGTAGGGATGAGCACTTGTTAGGTGTTGTATGGAAGCGATGAACCACGGGAATCTACCCCAAAAACCAAGAGCACACTTTGCACACTGTATGTTAATCAATTTGACAATTTCTCCATAACATGCAACACTGCCTAGAATATTATATTTCTACTTATTATTTTATTTACTATCTGCCTCCACCCACTAGAACGTAAGCTCCAGAAAGGCGGATTATTCCTTCTCCTTCTCCTCCCTCTCCCTCCTCCTCCCCCACCTCCCCCTCCTCCTCCTCCCCTTCCTACTCTCCCTCCTCCTCCTCCTTCTTCCTCTTTCTTCTCCTTCCACACTGCTGTATTCCTAACATCTACAACAGTGCCTGGTACACAGTTGGCACTCAGTACTTAACTGGATGAATGAGGACTAAATGAAGACACAAAGTCCGAAGAATGTTGTGGGCATTTAGGCATAGATGAAAGAAATACACCTTATAAATACAGAATACACAGGGGGTAGGAAAAGTATAGGGCAACACTGGGAAAGCTTGGTTGGCCTTCAAGGATATTATTTTGACTATTTCTGTCACTCAGCTCCACTTCCTCTCTTGGCCATTTTGGGCCCAAGTGGCCAAGAGATCAAACCTGTTACTCCCTTAAGTTTCTTTCATCTCTTCCTTATATTAGCAGCTCCAGAAAGATCACTGATAATTGGTGGTGGTGGTGGGAAATCTATATGACAGAATGAATGGAATCTCATGCCTATAACATGAGACCCGTTAACTTCCATTTCCTTCCTTCACACTTTCCTTCATCATTTCGTCCTCTCCATCGACCTTATTCCTGGTATTATTTCAGCCACTTCTGGAGTGAGTGAATGGATTGGACTATACTTGCTCCCAGATTAAGAATGGAGGTTGACGAGGAGGGAGAAAGGAGAGAAGAAAGGTTGGAGGGGTAATGGGGGTGTTGCTCATGATTAACAGTTATTTGAGTGTCGTTTCACTGGGTTTAGCTGAATTTAAGCCATACAGTCATGGTTAAAAAGACTTGCTTCCAACTTTAGGAAGATGGCTGTATATTCCCCAATTGCTGTGACACTCAGCCTGCTCAGACTATTGACAAACCCCACTGCAGTGTTCATTGAATTATCCCAGTCCTGATAAATTCTGCCACTCCATCCCAGATTCAATTTGGAGGTTGCAGATGCAGAAAAGATGATGAATGGGGGGACGAATCTAATTTCATTAACTGAAGCCTTCATATTTTGCGCTTCCAATAAATATCGACATAGGGTGTGATGAGAATGTGTGTAGCTGGTGGCATTTTCCCAGGCTTGTTTTGTCAGTGCTGTACAGAGAAGCCACAAAAAAAGAAGCCATGCTGGATCTAGCTGAGGAGGCTTTGGGTTCAAGTCCTGGCTCCATCAGTTACTGGCTGGATGACTTTGTATGACAGAGCCTTAATTTTTTCATCTGTAAAATAAGAGATCATGTCAGTTCATCAGCAGATCCAGTGACAGAAGGGTGAAAAGTACCAGAGGTCTTGGTACCTCGTTGCATCCCTTACGATGCCTTCGATGGTGCCCACTTCATCTTATGTTGGCTCTTTTCTTGGCCCCAAGGTGGATGCCTCTACATCTTAGGGCTTCTATTCTCCTTATGTACCTCCAGCAGACGAACAGGAGGCTCACTCTCCAGGATTCCAAAAAAAGTCATACAGTCCAATGCCTAACCTGACTCTATGGGGTTGGAATGTTCTGAGTGGCTTAGCCTAGCTTACGTCTTCCACACCTGGAGCTGGGGTCGTCTTCCTCGGAGTTGTCAGAAAGAAGGAGGGGAAAATGGGGAGACCACCAAAATGGGGAGACCACTAAAAAGTCTCTACTGAAGACATTAAAATTGTTTCCTTGTCTCTAAGTACCTGGTTGGGGTACAGGGAGAGGAGTCACTGCCCTTCTCCACCCCCATCCTTTCCTTCCCTACCACCTGCCTGTTGGAAGGAACTGCCAAACAGTGAGGTCCAGACAAGGAACGTCATGGGAAGGCAGGGAGGTAGCCTGTGTGGACCGCTTTGGTAGGCTTGCTGCCCTCTGTCATAGGGTGGGGCTTGGCCTGAGGAAGCTAGGCAGGAAATTCGAGGGCAGGAGGACAGTGAGACTGGGCACTCATTGGCCTGGCAGTCTCCCTGTCAGGTTTGCACACTCACTGCGACCTCTGTTCCTGTGGGGAAACCCTCTCCATGTAGCTCCCCTCTCTGGATTCCAGTAACTTCTGCCCCCTTTGCCTCTTTGGAGTGGTAACTGCCCCCTGCTTCCATTAGCCCTTAGGCTCTGCACTACCCCTCGCTGGTTTCCTTCCTGAAGGTAGTTCTGTTATGAAACCCTCATGTGTCCATCCAGCTTGGACGTGCCATGGCCTCCCCGTCAGGGCCCTGACTGACACACACCTTCATTGTTTTATAGGGGTGTCTCAGGTGGGTTGAACATGTGCTGTCCATTGCTGCCTTCTCCCTCTGCCTCGGGTGTTGTTCTCCTGTCACTTGGTCTATCCCCTTTCTTTATAGCCTTACCGACACTGCAGTCTTACTCGCACGGGATCTTACGTTACAAGCTACAAGGGTGCCACTTCAGAGAATGTGCCGCTCACGTCGCTGTGATTACTGGAACCCAAGCAGTTATCCATGACTGGCCTTCAATGGCCAGGGAGGCTCTGTGATGTGAGTGGTTGTCCACTGTGGCCAAGTGGACCCAGGAGACACACATTTGGATATTTCAAGCGTTGAGATCTGGCTAAAGCCTGTGCTTAAAGGGAAGGCAGCCCACGTCAAGGATGGGGCCTCCAGTTTCCAGCTTCCAGTTTAACTGGTTTAACTGCAAAATGCTCATTTAAAGGAGCAAGACTTCCTGGGCGGGGGCAGGGGGCCGTGTGGTGAGAGGGGGAGGCCAGGGAAGCCGTCAGACTCCTTCAGCTGCCATCCCACGGATGAGCCTGGCAGGCGCAGCCGGGGCCCTCGGAAAGGTGGCACTTGTGTCTTTGATGCTCGGTCCCTTGTCACCAGAGCTCGTTATCTGCTCAGTGTGAGTCACTCTGTCCCACTCAGTGGCCCCCACACCCATCACTGAGGAGGCTCTGAGAGCCCTTCCTGGTAGAAGGACGTGGAGCAGGGAGGGCCCCAGGCCTAAGCTTCCCGGGACCCAAGGAGAACGTTGACTCTCTCTTTTCTCCTCTTTGGAGAGGCCTGTGGAAGGAGGGAAGGCAGAGGTGTGCTTCCGAGTGGCAGGAAGGGGTTGGGAGAGCAGGTGGCCTGGTCCCAGAGACCACAGGCCTGCCTGGACCCTCGTCACACTGCTCACTACAAACACAGCCTTGTCTCCCACCCCATGTCCTGGTCGTGTCCTGCCTGGCTGTCCCCAGCATCCTTTCCGTCCCCTACAGCCTGCCACCCCTCTTTCCTGTCTGGGCTGTTCCAGATCTTTCACCAGCCCCACCCTGCCTGTCCATCAATGTCCCCACTGCCGGGCACAGGCCCACGTCCTCTCCTGCCTGGACCGTGGCCGCCACCTAATCCCACTGCTTGCTAGCTGACCCCTCCCGGCCAGGGAAGGCACTTGGCTGGCAGCAGATTATCCCACGGGCCGGCTGCTCTCCCGGTCACACTCTTGCCTAATGGAAGCTTAGACTGGGAGCTTCTGGGACAGGCCTGTCCTGTCCATCTCTGCATCTCAGTGCTTGACATGCATTTAAACCTGACCTTCTTACCTGGTGCACCTGTGCCTCCTGGGGACCCTGGATAATGTGGGGAAACATACTCGGTGTTAGAACCTGAGAGGGGGGGACACTGGCATCTAGCGGGTAGGCCAGGGATGTGCCAATCCTGCAGTGCACAGGGCAGTGCCCCCTTCCCCCACCAAGGGTCTGCAGCCCCCATGTCAACAGTGCCAAGGGGGAGAAGCCCTGCCTGAGCCCACGGTGGTTACTCAAGCGATGTTTGCTGAGTGAGTCCGTTATGTAAAAGGCTGTGAAATATCGGGTGCTTACCATCTGCCACGTGCTGTGCCGAGCACTCGCCCTGCCTGCCTTAAATCTTCCCTTCAACCCACAAAGTTTTAATCACCGTGAGCACGTGGGTGTATCCTCCTTACACCGTGCCCGCCCCGCATCTGGCACCGTGCCTGGCACATACAGGGGCTTAAGACGCGCTGGGAGAAACTGAAGCCCAGAGGGGTCCTCTGCCCTGAGAGTGGCCTGCTGGGGCTCTGACACTGTCCTGTTCTTCCCACAACATCACTCCAAACAATAGCTGCCTGCAATTTCCAATGTCTTTTACACCCGCAGGTTCACCGACCTTTGGCAGTGCAGGTAAAGCAAGTTTTATTCAGCCTCTTCAGTGATGGGGACGTTGAGATACGGGGGCCTCAGTGACTTGGTTCAAGCACTGCAGGAAACGACAAGTGGGCGAGTGGGTGGCAGAGAGGGGGTGGGGTCTGCACGTCTTGATGTTCAGAGGAATAGCACTTTCTCCTTTGCCGAGGCCTCGTGACGAGAATCTAAAGTAACCGCGCCAGGGGCGCCTGGGTGGCTCGGTCGGTTAAGCGTCCAACTTCGGCTCAGGTCATGATCTCGCGGTCCGTGAGTTCGAGCCCCGCGTCAGGCTCTGTGCTGACAGCTCAGAGACTGGAGCCTGTTTCAGATTCTGTGTCTCCCTCTCTCTCTGCCCCTCCCCTGTTCATGCTCTGTCTCTCTCTGTCTCAAAAATAAATAAACGTTAAAAAATAAATAAATAAAAAAAATAAAAAAATAAAGTAACCACGCCAGCGTCTGTGGTTTAATGTGTTGGGGGGGCTTTATCAGTTAACTGGGGTTTCATCAGCATATCACGCCTCAGAAGTGAATTAGAAAGACTCCTGAATTGGAGTCAGAGATCTGTGGACAGAGGGTCCAGCTCTGTCACAATCTGGGAGATCTTGGCCACATTCCGTAGACGTATCTCATCTGTTTCCTCTTTGGCTAAGAGGACGTGTGGGGACACGAGGCTTGGAAACGCCCCACCTGCCAAGAGCTCTAGTCCAGTGCCTGCACTTGGCGTGATGGGGTGGCCTTCGCATTAAACGTGCTTGTTGGTTACGCTAAGTGAAGGAAGCCTGACACAAAAGGACGAACGCTGCGTGATTCCACCTCCGTGAAAGTCTCTAGTCAAATCCACAAGCCAGGAAGCAGAACAGCAGTTTCCAGGGACCGGGGGCAAGGGAGGGAGGATCAGTGTTTCATGGGTACGGAGTTTCTGTTTGGGGTGATGACAACCCTGAACATGGGTAGTGGTGATGGCTGTCCAGTGTTGTGAATGTACTTAGTGCCATTGAATTGTACACTTAGAATGGTAAATTGTATGTTATTATATTACCACAATAAAAAGAAAACAAATTAAAAATTGATTCCTGCTCTTTCCAAAGGATTTGTGTGTTTGGTCTCATCAAATCAAGTTCTTTTTTTAAAAAATATTTATTTATTTTGAGAGAGAGAGAGAGAGAGAAAGCACATGAGCAGGAGAGGGGCAGAGAGAGAGAGAGAGAAAGAGCGAAAGAGAATCCCAAGCAGGCTTTACACTGTCCAGCAGAGCCTGACTCGGGGCTTGAACTCATGAACCTGATCCCAAACCAAGAGTCAGGCGCCTAAATGACTCAGCCGCCCAGGCGCCTCTCCTCAAATCAAGCTCTTAATCCAACTTTTCTTTTACAAACGAGGGCATCCAGGTAGAGAGAAACCAAATGACCAGCTCAGGGATCCATACATGCTAGGCTGGACCATGAGGAAAACAGGATCCAGGCTGTGTGAATTCCACCTGGCTGCTTTTTCTCATTGTCCCATGTGAAGCCTCTTAGCTTTGGGTAGGTGGCCGGGGGTCAGAGAAGATGCCTGCAAAGATGTTGGGACACCCTTCTCGCTAAATAGGAATCGGGGAAAAGGGAAAGGATATTCACACAGTTCAGAAACCAAGCAGATACAAGTGTTTGGGGCATCAATGCACTTGCCGCACAAAGCGACGTGCACCTGTTTCTGTGTGTGCTGCATCTACACCAGGGTGTTTGGATCGGATGAGTGATGGCTAGACAGGGTGCATCAATCCCAAAACCACATGTCGGTCCATGCCAGTGTTGGCGGCACCCAAGGGTTTGCTGAGTGAATGCAAAAATAAACAAACACATTGAATAGAAGGAGCTGGTGTCACACCGAGTATCGATTCCCAGATTTGCCACTTAATGCCCGAGGCCTGGGTTCAAGTCACTTTCTCTTTCCAACCCTCGTTTTCCAAGCATAAATAATAATGGTGCTTGACTCAGAGGCTTGCCTCAAGGAGTATGGAATGTGATAAGCTTACAACAACGTATTGCTCATCACGTTATTACCAGGCAATAACAATGTATGAAGCATGGACTTTATACTCCGGAGAGAGAGTCTTCTCTGTTAGATGAGTATCAAAGCTCCAAGGTGCTTCAAGTAGACTGGGGCAGTATGACATCCAGAGACGGAATGGGTGGGACGTGATCCAGGACCTCCCTTGACCATGGCCGTCTGAGGTGATGTGTACAAAGGGCCTTTGGCTCTGTGATTTCAGGGGCGTCCCTCTTATGTAACTCTGCCCAGCGTCGGTGTCCTTAGCTGTCAAGCAGGCCCTATGTTCCTCTCCCTGCTCAGGCTGCCCTTTGTACACTGTTATTGCAATTTCCACAGGGATAAAACCTGCCTTTGTGAAGGGCGAACTGTTGTGCAGGGTAAACTGTAGTCCCATTAGGCGCCGAGTTAGGGGCCAGGCCACGCGCCCCTGCCCGTGTGCCTCTGGCATTGTATGCTCGCTGTAGGAAATGAGTGGGCGCCCCCCCCCGGGGGGTGGCTGGGGGCCCAGCTGACATCATCCCCTGGGGGCTGCTGGCCCCGAATAGCAGTCTCCGAACTTCTCGGAGAAAGGCTCTGACTGCTTACAAGACAAGTCTATAATTATAATTTTTGATTTAGAAAATAGCATGACTCAAGCATGAAGTGGTAGGCCATGTGGGCAGTCACGCCTTGGTTTCCTTCCCAGAAAACCCTCAGCTAGGTGAAACACACCTTTGATTAACGGACGCTGGAGATTTCTCTTTAGGTGATTTCGAACACCTCATTAAGGCGTTCAGAATATTAATTCGTTCTATTTTCAGCCAGGAGAAGCTGAAACTTTTCTGGATCTTTCCCACTCCGAGTGACTTTCTTTACCGGCCATCCTCAGCTCAGTCATATCAGCACAGGTGAGGCTGTGTCACCAGGGAGGGGAGAGGACTCACAGGGAGGGAGGGCCCGCTGGCCATGTTATTTCTTAAACTCGCAAACAGCCTGGAAGATGGCCGTTCTCATCACCGGTTGCAGTCAGGCAGGCAGAGCTCAGGGAGGTGAAGTAACCCACCCAGTGTCACATAGACGGAATGGCCTGGAACGCGGGGTATGTCACACATAGGCCACACCCTTTTCGCTGCACCTCATGGGCTCCCGGGCCTCTGTGGCAGATGCAGGCGGGGGTGGGGGGTGGGGAAGGGACAGAGGGGAGGATGAGGAAAATGGGATGATCTAAATGAACGGCTGGCAACAGAGACAAAGTAGAAAAGCACCCCAGACAGTCTGGGCTCAGCTGCTTAAAATAGGCAAAGAAATTCTTTGGCTAATGTATAATCACCACAGGGATTAATGCAGGTCTGCTCCTTGGGGTTAATTTATGCTCCATGAGCCCCCATTAGATGAGATTTCTAAAATGCGTAAGAGCACAGTGCTCGTTAGGGACTTTCATAAAAGCCTGGTTCGGGGAGAGGAAAGGGAGCCTGGTGCCATGATGCTGGCCCAGAATAACCGGGGCGAGGCTGCCTTTGCGGGCAGGTGCCGCAGTCAGCTGCTGACCCGGGGGGCTCTGCCTGCCAGCGGGACCCTCGCTCCTGGCCCTGTTTCGCTTGGCAGACAAGCGGCAGCGGGTGGAGAGCGAAGAAGCTGGGGGCCATCCTCAAATCTCAGAATAGTGGGGGCAGAGGGGTCTTGGAGAGCCTCTTGTCCAATCCTCCTCTGCCACCCGCTGCTGGGCAGGTGGGGAAACTGAGGCCCGGGGGTGGTGAAAGCTCATTGTCAAGTGCGTTTCTTCTCCCCCACTTCTGGGTACAAGCAAACTCCCTCCAGTTCTGTCCAGCGTCCCCGGCAATGTCTCTTAATACCCTCTTTCTTCCTTGGTCAGCACTGATCCTGTTCTCACTCTGGAGAGGGAGGTTTCCTCATTACCTCCTTTCTCACTTGGAGTGAACATACCCACCACCTTCTTGCCCGGTGCCGGGTTCGGCTCTGGAAAAGGCATTACATGCTGCGTTTCCCCTGAAAGGGCTGTTGGGTGCAGGGCAAAATGACAAGCCGTGAATTCTAAGCTTTCTTCTAGCTCTTACTGCCCAATGAATCTCTGCTGAATAATGAAGGAATCTCCTGATTGGTTCACCCCCTCCAGTCTCTGTCTGTCAGTTCAAGAAACACACCCCGACAGATAATTCTTCCAGAAAACAACTCTGATCGCCCAAACCCCTCAGTGGTTCCCATTGCCTTGGCAAACTCCACACGCCCAAACCCCTTTGGATGGCTGATCACTCACATCCGGACAATGTAGAGTTGGGGTCGGTTCTGGAAACTGCCATCTGCTGTTAAGCCCTCGACAGGAGCGGTGGGTTCCTGTTGGTCCACTGCCTGGCAGGCCTTCCTCCTTCGTGTCTGCTGAGGAAGTCATACTCACTTTTTAAGATTCTCATGCCATGTCACCTCCTCCAGGAAGACTTCTCTGAATGCTTGCCAGAGGCAGGGTCCCTCTGAACTCCTCTCAGAGCTCTTTCCAACTGTCGGTTTTGTAATTACTTTGAGTTTTAGCTCATGAGTCAGCCCCATGTATTACAGTTTCCACATCTGTAAAATGAGACCACACCCATCTCGCCCGTTGCAAAGACTGAGTATATAGTTACGTAAACTAGGTCAATAGATGTTAGTTATTGAAATGATTTTTTCTATCACTGTCATGGAACTTTTTGAGAGAGTGGTATCTCCATTTACTGCCAGACTCCATAGTACCTGTGGCTGTTCCTTCCATGTAAGTGAGACCTGGTACCTGAGTGTTCAGTGAACTGTGTTACTCATTCATTGAACACAGGCGTACTGGTTCCTTCTGAGGTCCCAGGTCCCTGGAACACAGAGGAGGCACAGGCCTGCCTTCCTGAAGCCTGTGGTCTGCTGGGGAGACAAACACAAGGGTCAGAGAGAGGACGGAGGCTGGGGGACCCATGAGTTCAAGTGAAGAGATTCGTTGTGCTCTGGCTAACTTAAAGGGAGCTTAAACAGTGTTTTTCTTCCTTAAATTTTGGCCGAGCCTCCAAAGTTGAGAACAAAGGGTGTTAATGGTTTATTTATTTATTTATTTGGGGGGGTGCGGAGAGAGAGAAAGAGAGCATGACTGGGGAAAGAACGGGCATACAGAGAAGGAAAGAGAGGGAATCCCAGGGGGGCTCTGTGCTGTCAGCACAGAGCCCAAGGCGGGGCTTGATCCCATGAACTGTGAGATCATGACCTGAGCCGAAATCAAGAGTTGGACGCTCAACTGACTCACCTGCCCAGGCGCCCTAAGTGGTCAGAGATTCTAAATAATGAAGGTGGATAGCCTATGAAAAACTGTTAAGGTGTGGCCTTCAAATCAGTCCAAAGGCCCTGGCCCTTCACTCCCTGGCAGAGGGTCAACAGGCAGAGCGTGGAAGGTGGCATTTTCTGAGGCAGAGAGTGCCAGCATGCTGGGGCATCCTGTGTCCTCCCCCATGGGTAGACAGGGCAGGTGAGAGAGGGTGGGCTTCCTAAATCGCGCCATTTTTGAGCATCGGCGTGCTTGGCCTGGGACGTTTGGGGGAACGAAAGGGTCACTGGGTGTGGGGTGAGTGACACAAGAGGCTGCAGGGCAGGGAAGCCAGCCGTGAGCCGTCTGGCCACGGCCCCGGGGTGCGTGGGATAGTCAGCTGTAAGCCAGGGGCTCCGGCTTGTGGCGCTATAAGCCACAAGCCAGACACAGCCTCACCCAAGCTAGGGGACTGCAGTCAGAGACCCCCCGTGGAGCTTCTTCGATGGGGGTCCCAGAAGAGCTCCACGCGGAAAGGGGTTAGCATTTAGACACCTGCACGCCCGTGGGATGTCCCACGCTGGAGGACAACCTCAGGAAATCAGACAGTTCCCGCCCCTCGTTTCGCCCCCTCCGTCCTCGCACCGCACCCTGGAGGACCCAGAGGCAGGCTGGAGGAAGGAGGAGACACGGAGAGCTAATGATGAGTCCCTTCCCGGGAGCAGGAGTCCCAGCTCAGGACAGGAGGATGCCAGCAGAAAGACGCTTTGAATACGGTGAGGCTTTAGGCTTTGGAGTCAGGCTGAACTGCACAGTTTAAAACTGCAACATGCTAGCACCTAAGAGTGGTCTGGAAAGTCAGAGTCCTTCCTTCTCCCAAAGTGGGGAGGCGAGATTCAGTGCAGGGGGGACGAGGCACGGGTGGGGAGGAATACAGCTGCCTTCTGTGTCAGGGGTGAGGATCCCCACAGAATGAGCATCCAGGAGCTCAGAAAGGTTGAGTGACTTGCCTAAGTGGGCAGAGCAAGGAAGTGCGAAGCAGGGTCTGGAGGCCAGGAACGAGTCCTAAATTGTACTGCACACGGCAAGGAGACAGGACCACACAATTCCCAGGGAAAAGCCAGCTCCTTCTGTCAGGCTCAGAATAGGACCCGGTGTTGGCATCAGGCATTGGAGCAGAGAGTGATTGCAAGGTGCCCGAACAGCAGAACACGATGGGGGCAAAGGTTTGAATGGGCTTTGGAGGAAGAGTCCTGGAGCCCTTGGCCTCTGTGGTTGGGTCGGCAGGGTCCCTTCCCAGAGGACCCCAGAGAGGACTTTCCTCTTTAATGCGGGGAGCTGGGTGGGGGCGGCGGCTTCTGGGGAGCGATTTCCAGGGATTTTCCAGCACTTCCCTCGAGCGTTTTCACTCGAGCAGCACCTGTTGACCTGATACTGTAAACACTCAGTGCTCGGTGCCTGGGAGCCCAAGTGTCAGAATTTGGGAGAGCAGAGGTAGAAGGAAAAATGCCCACGAAAGATGCAGCTGACTCATCCTGGCGGTGCTGAGTCAAGGGCTGCATTTAGAGGCGGCTGGAAAAGGAGGCTTCAGAGGGTGCAGGCAGGAGGGGTGGGGTGAGGGGAGCGGCTCCCATGCGGGGGCCGGTGGGGACCAAAGCCTGACACAGGTGTCCCAGCCAAGCAGGAGACGAGGGGGGCTGGAGGGGGAAGACAGGCCTTGAGGATGAGGTGGGGAGTCAGGAAACTGAACAGAAATTACAGTCCAGAGCCAGAAGGAGCCCCATAGCCGGGGCTATGGAAACCCAGAGGAAGTGTAATTAAAACAGAGGAACATAAACAGTTCTCAGCCCTGTCAGCATATGAAAATCACCGGGGGAGCTTTTAAAAAACAGTGTTGTCCAGGTCCCAGTCCTAGATCAATTAATTCAGCTTTTCTTTCCTCCTTCCTTCCTTCCTTCCTTCCTTCCTTTCTCTTTCTTTCTTTCTTTCTTTCTTTCTTTCTTTCTTTCTTTCTTTCTTTCTTTCTTTCTT
>NC_064812.1:6972078-6981348 GCF_023721935.1 Panthera uncia | reverse complement strand
GGGCTCCAGGCTCCGAGCCATCAGCCCAGAGCCTGACGCGGGGCTCGAACTCACGGACCGCGAGATCGTGACCTGGCTGAAGTCGGACGCTTAACCGACTGCGCCACCCAGGCGCCCCAAAACCTGACAGCTTCTTGAGGAGAGGCGGCATTATATCTTTGGAGTGTAATGTTCTACTCCTCTTTTTTTTTTTTTTTAATTTTTTTTTTTAACGTTTATTTATTTTTGAGACAGAGAGAGACAGAGCATGAACGGAGGAGGGGCAGAGAGAGAGGGAGACACAGAATCGGAAACAGGCTCCAGGCTCTGAGCCATCAGCCCAGAGCCTGACGTGGGGCTCGAACTCACGGACCGCGAGATCGTGACCTGAGCCGAAGTCGGACGCTTAACTGACTGAGCCACCCAGGTGCCCCATCTACTCCTCTCTTTATTTCAGCCAACCTAGAAAAGAAAAACTTGGTGAAAGAACTCATTTCTGTAGATTTTTTTTTCTTTATCCACGTTACGGAGCCTGCTTGATTTGATGAGAAACCCAATTTCATTTCAAGAGGGACGAGCCTTACTATAACAATTACCATCCACCAAGCCTCCACTGTGTGCTGGGCAATTTATGAACGTAATATTAATCAATCTCAATATTTCTTTAAGGTAGATATTTACAATTAAGGAAGCTGAGGCAGGGAAAAGTGACGTTAGTGGTCTTGCCTTTTCAGAAATGCAAAGATCCTTTAATGCTAAAAAGGAAAAAACAAGAGGTAAAGAAAAGTGTCCCTTGCTGAAGGAGTTGATGGGTTGAGCTCCAAAGTCTGTGCTCTTCCCACTATGGCTCTGAGGTATGAGCCCTCGGTCACTTAAAACAACAGTGCCTTCTGAGCAGAACTGGCAAAAAGCATCACCGTGCATTGCTTAGTTTAACAAACCCTGCGCACAAGTGGCTCGAAATTTGATAACCCTTAAGTAACGGGGGCCATCTGAGAAATTCAGTCTCCCATACTAGCTTTCCCAGCTTCCTCATTCCTTATAGCCTTTCCAAGACAAAAGGTAGAAGGAAACCAGTTGCATTCACTGAGAAACCATTGTGTGCCTGAAGGCATGTTTGACCTAGGAATGAAGCAGCCCCATTTCACAGGGGAGAAAATGAAGGCTCAGAGAAAGGCGGCATAACTTGACCAAGTCACACATTCAAGCTAGTCAGGGAAGGGGTAGGATTTCATTTTCCCGTCTGCTAAATCCGTCCTTGGTGGTCGACAAGTATTGGCGGGGCTTTGTATTGTCCATAAGATGAAAAAAAAAAAAAAATCAAAGCATTTTCAGGCTATAGAATGCCAACCAGTGGATCTCAGTGACGTATGTCAATGAATGGACTTCTTGATTTTGCTGACATGATCACTTTCTATCTTTTAGTCCTGGAGAGACAGATGCAGTTTTGATTTGCTCTCAGCCCTCAAGGGAGAAGAGTCTCAGACCCGTACTGAACACTGAGGAGATCGATCAGCCAAAAATTGTTCGCAGGACTGAGATTATTCCACTTAAGAAACCTTAGCAAAGCACCTACTATGTGCCGGGCCCTGTTTTCAGCACATTCAAACAGTGACTAACTTTATCCTCCTAATGATCAGAGGAGGTAGGCGCCGCTCACTGTGATCCCCTTGGCACAGGTGAGGAAGCCAAACCCTAGGGGCGTCAAGCAGCTCCAGGCCACACGGCTAGAGAGGATCCGACTCTGTGGATGATGAAATTCACCACCACCACCACAGCGAGCGGCCCTCTGCTTGAGCTAAGCCCAGGTATTTCTTGGCAGAAGCATGGGTGGGGCAGTGGCTTTCGGGCTTTCCTTTCCCTGAGGACAGGGAGCCACCTCTCACGAGACCTGTCATATACTTGGTTCGGGCTCAGATGCTCAAAACATCCGCTCCTATCGTACCTACCTGACCATCCCCTACTTTTTTCTGCCTGGAATGAGGTCAGATGCCCAGGGAAAAATGGGGACATCCCATCCCAACACCCTAAGGTGGGTGGAGGAGAAAGACTGAAGGGGTCTGGCATACCACTGCACCAGTCCTGGGCAGCCTATTTTGGACTCCACGTAGGACGCACCTGTTTTGTTGAGCACTGACAACTGGGTTTTCTATTTCATGCCCCCGAACCTCTCCTCAGGATGTGCGCTGCCCGGCTCCATAGTCATGAGCCACATGTGGCTCGTGGGCACTTGATTTGGGGGCTGGTATTAGTGGAGAACTGCTGCTGGTGTCATTTAAATTTAGATGAATTTAAATGTTAAAATGGAAGCCGTGGGAGATGTGTTTCCATTAAATGCATCTTTAGAGTATCGGTAGGACATTACTTTAACCCTTTGCATCTGGATGGAGAAGCACCAAGTACACACCAGATTTCAACAAATTAGTATAAAAAAAAAGACTGCAAACTATCTCGCTATTCTGCAAGTATTGATTACATGCTGAAATATTATCCTGGATATAGGGGGTTAAATAAACTATCTTATTTTTTTTATGCTTATTTATTTATCTTGAGGGGGGAGCAGGGGAGGGGGAGAGAGAGAGGAAGAGGGAACCCCAAGCAGGCTCTGTGCTGTCAGCACAGAGTCTGACGTGGGACTTGATCTCACCAACCGTGAGATCATGACCTGAGCTGAAACGGAGAGTCAGATGAGCCACTCAGGCACCCCAACAAGCCATCTCATTAAAATGAACTTTACCTGTCTCTTTTTACCTTGCTAATGTGGCCGCTAGGAAATCTGAAATTACACGTGTGGCTCCCGTTATATTTCTGTGTGCTCTAATATATGCCACCCATCCTGTGCTCGTTAAGTGCCAGGCTCTGTGCTGAGCACTTTACGTACATTGATGTAAAGGACGCTGCTTTACAGCAAGCACTCAGCTGCTTAGGGGGAGGCTCCTTGCTGTGTTTGGTTCCTCAGCTGGTGTCCTCGACAATTACACGCCCAAGGGCAACTCAGTTTGTCGCACTGTGCACGGATCCCTCTGATTTGTACGTGGAGGGTGCTGCAGATTTGCAGGGCTCCTTCCAGCGAGCGTGGCTAGGAAACCTGGAGAGAACGGATTCCCAGACTATGATTTACCAGCCGAAGCTGGAACTTCCCCCAAGTACCCTACGTACGAGCTGCCGTTCGAGGCTGGGTCACGTGGATCAAGACTGCCCGAATGTATCCGGGAACCTCGCTTCCTCCCCCATCACCAGCAGGCGAGGGGTTCTGACGTGTGATCCATTCCGTCGGTAGGAATCCAGACAGGGTGGTGCTGGGGGCTGAGCGTTCTCCAGAACCCGAAGAATAAAATCCGCAGAGACACTTAGGAAGACCAGGGGTCACTGACAGCAGTCCACTTCTGTTTCTCGTGCAATCCAGCGGACACGGGCACACGGTCCCAACCCCATGTCCGTCCTTCTCCCATAGCCGCTTCGTTAAGACCAGCTCTTCCTCTTTTAACTCCAAAAACAGCACCGGCGCCCGCTGGCAGTTTTGTGTGCGACCTGCATGTGTTTCCTCCGCACTGCACCCTGCAGATGTCATCAGCCCCTTGGGGGCTGTCTGGACACTAACTTGACACCTCCAAAAATGTTTTGTTTGATCGTCGCGCCGAACCCGGACACGTGCAGGGTTACGGTGGAGTATTCTGCTGACGCGGGCGGAATTGTTCCGCGGGCGTCTCCACGCACACTGACAAGAAAGGGCGGCTTGGGAGACGGACGTCGATCTTTTTGCTACTGTGGCAATAATATTTCACGTGTCAACAGCGACTTTCACATCACGGCATCTTACAAAGCTCCAGAGGTTGTGATCATTTGATGCACTGTTGAAATAACCGCGAGCGCGCTGGCAGTCACCTTGTAGTCCAGGAAGCGGGGAGAGAGGGCCGCTGCCGTGCAGAAGGAAACGGTAAAACGCGCTTCGATGACGGTTAGATCTGGGAACTCGGAGCACTTTTTTAGGGTTTTCTCTGCAAATCTTTATCGTTCTCATCAGATCTCAATAAAATAGGAAGAGAACAACAGCTCGTGGCTTCTCCTTTACAAGCTCAGAAATGGAGGCAGCGAAATATTTGGATTCGGGGAAGAATGCCAAGTCAGGCACTGATGGGGTCAGTCAAGGGCTGACTTGGCTCGTCTGTACTACACGCTGACCCAGGACGGGACATTTCTTGTTCTTCTCCATTACAGTTTCCTCGAGTGTTTATCTTTGAAGCGGAGACCGTATGAGCATAGAGAAACCTGCCTCCTTTAAGCTTTCCTAGTCCCTTGGGCTCTCCTCCGACCCTACGTCCTTCCTTTCTCTTCCTTTTCCTATCTTCTCCCTCCCTCACCTCTTCCCTTCCTTTTCCTCTTTTTCTTTACCTTTCCATATGTTTCACTCTTTCACCCAAAGACAATACTGTGCTCTCCTCTTTCCTGGGGAGGAGTTAAATCCTATTTGGGAACCCCCCCTTTCGGTGGCTAGCAGGTCCAACCCGAGCGTTTATCCACCCGGTTCCACAAGAACTTTCGGGGGCATGCACGTCCACGTTTGCCCACTAGGGGGCGAGTACGCGATACTGTGGTTTCATTAGCGGCTGCAAGACAGGCAGGAGGGCTCCCTTCCTGCTGAAGGAGAGTCGGCAGGAGCCACCGGAGTTTCCGTCTACAAAAGGGCAGGAGGGAATAGACTTTTGGGGAACGTGGACACAGAGACAGATAGATGTCCTCGGCATGTGAGTGAGCTGAAAGGTCCCATTCCATCTACTCTATACAGGAGTGGGGCGTGCGCGCGCGCGCGCGCGTCCGCTTGTGCACTCGCTACCTTTGGGTCATTTCAATGTTCTGGGCGACAGTGTCTTCACCTCTAAGAAGTAGTGACTTGTGAGCCGGCTGATCTCTGTGGCTCCTTCCAGCTGCATTTCTGCACGCTGAATGCAGGAGGTTTGGGGAGGCTGGTTGAGGAGAAAAGGAGAGAGGCCACGAACAGACCCATGTGTCCTCGGCGAAGGCATTCCTGGTTTATGGCTGGGCTTTGAGCTTTGGGAGGCTCCCAGCTTTGAGGACTTTGTCTGTGCCCTCATCCTCGTGTGTTAAGCCCTTTGAAGTCACGCTCAGGTTGGAAAAGGCACTTCCTGTAACTGTCTGGAGTCAGGGATCAGAACAAACGTTTCTCCCTGACACACAAATGACTGATTTCTAGGTAAGGCTGTGTCGTCCTTCGGTGCTTGTCTTACATGACAAACTCATTTGTCTCGGGGAGCTGGGAAGCGGGGCTGTCGGAGGCTGTGTTTCAGGAGAACGGACTTGAACGGGCATCGAAGGCTTGCTGAGTACTGGCCGCCCATCCAGGCGCTAGGGCTGTGGAGGCAGAGGGGCCTGGGGATGACCAGACCCTGGTGTGATGTGTGCAGTGTGCCCAGGAGCAGGGACAGCGCTTGGGCAGGGGGAGGGAGAGTCAAAAGCTTTGGGCAAGTCACTTGGGGCCCACGATGAGCCTTAGGCTTCAGTTTAAGCCTTGCCACCATCCTGGGAGGTATAGATTTCCTCTCCCAGTTCCCAGAGACACAGGGCACTTGGCTCAAGATCACACAGCTAGGGGCCAAAGTGAGGCCTTTTTGGCTCTTGGTCCAGATTTCACTTTCACCACCCAAGACACTGCAGGGTCTTGGGGATCTGGAATAGGGTTTACTTTTCTTTTTACATTTTTTTTTTAATGTTTACTGATTTCTGAGAAAGAGAGAGAGAGAGACAGAGAGACAGAGCATGAGCATGTGCATGAGCATGAGCAGGGGAGGGGCAGGCACGGAATCCGAAGCGGGCTCCAGGCTCTGAGCTGCCAGCACAGAGCCCGACCTGGGGCTTGAACCCACAAACCGTGAGATCATGACCTGAGCTGAAGTCAGATGTTTCACCAACTGAGCTGCCCAGGCGCCCCCCCCCTTTCCCCCCCCCCCCCGGGGCTCACCTTTCTTAAACCGAAGGAATAGGAAGCTTGTAGCCTCAGCAGCAATCTGATACAAACATGGCAACTATCTCAGAAACATACCTGCCCTGACACGTGCGGTTGCTGTGGCAATGTCTGACCTACTGGGGTTAAGGTCAGAAAGACTGGGAAGTACTTGTCCACACCAATGCGTGGGTGCGGTAGGTGGGAGCTAGGTGGGGATCCCGACAGCCAGCCATGGGGGTGGTTGGCTGAAACTAGACGGGCTCCTTGTGGAACCGCAGGCAGAGCAGCTCCTGAGAGGGCATGGTGACGGTGACTCTCGGTGGGGTTGGTTTTAGTGCCCCTCTGTCTCTGGGGCTGGGAGGTGAATCCCTGATGTACAAGTGCCAGGAGGGAGGGCAGCCAGAACTTCTTACCGCTGCTGAGGGCCTCCACTCCAGGCCAGAGGGTCCCGGTGCCCCAGCCGGAAGTGGCTTTGCAGAAGTCCCGTTTTGTCCATGGCTAGTCCCTTGGACCCAGAGCAGTCCCCGCACATGGTGTGTGCTCCGTGGGTATTGGTGGGTGCCTGAAGGTCAGAAGACCCAAGCTGGAGTGCTATCTGCAGCGGCTTGCAAAATTCTCAGAACTTTTCCCAGCATCTGATTTTCTCATCAGCAAAGGGATCTGAGGGTCAGCGCCCTCAGGAATGGCCGTCCCATGAAGACCAACAAGGTGGGGAAGTGCCCCACAGCCAGCAGCTTGGCCAGGCTGGTGGGTGGGGACCATTTCCTGAGCATCTCACAGAGACATTCATCTCCTTCCTCCCTGGAGGGCCCCACGTGGGCACTCACAGTGCTGGGCACCTGCCCTCTTGGAAGGTTCTGAGAGAAGGAGGGTCTGGAGCAGAAGATTCAGTGCCTTTGCTGTCAGCTTCCCGGCATACAGCCCTCCTCCCCAGCTGCTGGCGAGACTTCTCTGCCAACCCTGCGGATGCAGGAGGGTGGAGCCAGTCCCCAGTGTCACAGACTGAACAGGGAAGGGAGGGGGAGGAGGCATGAGGGTCCACAGGTCTGGGATCCCTTACTGACAGACGTGGGCTGAAGCAAAGTATGAAACTGCTCTGAGCCTCGGTTTCCTCATTTGTAAGTGGTGATAAATGGTGTCTTCCCTACAGAGTGTTGAGAAAACTTAAAATGGTGAATGAAAGAGCCCCTGACATAGTGCCTGGCACCTGGCAAATTCTTAATGAAAGCAGTGATTCCTCGAAGTTTGGACTGTGATTCGGGCAGAGGGTCTGAATGGAAGGGAGACTGTAAAAGAGGAAGTGGGGAGGGGGCGGCTGAGTGTCCAGCGTCTGGTCCCATTCTCCTCTCCTGGGGCTCATCCATGCCCCAGAACTCACCTCCCTTCCTCCCTTTAAAGGTGGCTGTCTGCCGGGGACTCATGCCCTTGGTCCTGTGATGCAGGAACCTAAGCAGGAGGTATGTGCATTCCATTCTAATGTTGAGGAGAAGACACTGCCCCATGGATCTTTCCAGCCGCCCTCCAGGGTTGCTGGCGTAACCCAGGTTTTGGAGAGGGGGTCTCTGAAGCTCACACAGGTTTAATTAGCCAAGGTCCTGCGGAGAGTCAGGGAGGAGCTGGGACTGCAACCATCCCCCTTGCTGTTCTAGAAGCCCCACTCTGGGCCCCCGGGTCCTTCGCTTAGTCAGCTGGGGCAATCCATGGGGTGTCCTGCAGTGAGGACCACACACAGTGGTGTTTGCTGAGTGCTCCAGGGAGCCACGGCTGAGGGGAAGGAGATTTGGAAGACCAAGAGAAGAACCATGCAAGGAAAACCCTGACAAAGACCAGCTAAGCACTTAACTGTGCACGTGTGGAAGACTGGGGGGATTTCATTAGGAGCTGCTTAGTTTACTCTTCATGGTTCTGTTATGAAATCGGGTCTATTCTCATCTCTACAAGATGAGGAGACTGAGGCACAGAGAGGTCACAGCTAGTGAGCAGCAGAGCCATAATTGCAAATCCGGGTTGTCCCGTCCCAGAGACCACACATTTAACCTGTCATTAGAGGGCCTCTTGAGAGTTTAGCCGAAAGACAGACATGAAGAAGGTTCTTACTGGGAATTCTGAAATGGCCCTTTAGCTGGGAGTCAAGTCAGTCTAGGGAGGAACAGGGGTTGGAGTGCTTGAGCTTGAGGGAGGTGGGTACTGGGGGTGGGACTTACAGTAGCTTGGTGCTCCTCCATGTCCACTCTCAGCATCTCTGGCTGTGGAGGCCTACAGGTGCATGGGAGGAAGATTCCACGCCTGCCCTCCGCAGCTGGCCACAGGAGTGGCTTTCCACTGGTTTGTCACTTCAACAAACATATCTGGTGCCCCCCACACCTCTCCCAAAGGCACCAGGTGCTGGGGACCCTCCCCCCAAAACAAAACTCTAGCTCTGCCCCTGAGATGCTCATGGTCTCAAGAAAACAGAATTACAGCTCTCTCTGAGCCAGGGCTGACCAGCGAGGGGGAGGGAAGGGGGGTGGGTGGGGGGTGGAGGACATGGTGCCCTGACCAGCTTGGCAGAGGAAGTCTTGGAAAGCTATCCAGGGAATGTGACATTGAGGCCAGGACTGGGGGTGGAGGTTTGGAGGGGGAAAGGCAGGACAGACTCTGAGTCCTAGGCCAGCTGGGAGACATTTACTCCACATGCTCAGGAAACCTGAAAACGGGCCCGAGGGAGGGCTCCTTGGGGAAGAGGGCGGAAAGGGACAGAGGACATCAGCGCCCACGTGCGTCCAGGGCACTCTCCCCAGGAGGGAACAGGTTCCAGCAAGGCTCCCTCTTCCTCATCCAGGCACAGCCGGTTTAGGGGAGAAGTGAAAGATGAGCCGGTGGCAACTCGGGCTGACAAAGACACCCTGAAGGGCACGCTCTTTTACGTAACCGACCTCGGGACCCAGGGTCCCGGGGTCGGCGCCCAGAGCCCGGGCGCCCGGGAAGGACGGCGCGCCCGCGTTATTTGCTTGCAAACAGGAGGGGACAGCAACGGGAGAGAAGTTAGGGAAGTCCTGGGAGCCGTAAAGAGCAGCGCGGCTCGCCCCGATGCCTCTCCCCAGGGCCCGCCGGGGCGAGCCCGGGCTCCCCTCCCTGTCCTCTCTCCCGGCCGGGCCCCTGACCCTCCTCCGGGGAGCGCTCGCCGGGTGACCTTGGGCGAGCCGCGCGACCTCTCCGGGCCTCAGTTTCCCGGCGTCCGCGTCGGGCCGCGCCGGCACCGCACAGCCGGGCTCCCCCGCGCCCCCCGGGGCCGGAGGAGAGCGCGCGGCGGGCGGGAGGCGCCGGGACGCCCTTCCCCGCGGACTGCT
>NC_064812.1:6906668-6971678 GCF_023721935.1 Panthera uncia | reverse complement strand
CGGGCCCGGGACGCCGACGCGCGGCGGGCGAGCATGGAGGAGAAGTACCTGCCGGAGCTGATGGCGGAGAAGGACTCCCTGGACCCCTCCTTCACGCACGCTCTGCGGCTGGTGAACCAAGGTGAGGGCGCACGCCGGCCGGTCGGCCGGCCGTTAACTGTAGCCCGCGGCCGTTGGGGCCGGGGGAGTGGCGGCCGGGGCGGCTCGGGGACGGGGGAGGCTCGGGATCGGGTGGAAATGCGGGGGCGCTGGGGAGGCGGACCTGTGGGGCTGGCTGGAAGCAGAGCTGGGGAGGCGGGAGGGGGCCCAGGTAGCAATCCGGGGGGGCGTTTGGGTGGGGACCTGGGGGAATACGGGACACCCGGGGGAAAGCGAGATGTGTGTGCCTTTGGGAGACGCGGCCGGGGCGGGGGCGGGCAGAAGGCTGGGGCGCTCGGACGAGACTGGAAGATCTTTGGGGACTCGAGGATACCCGAGGTAAACTTGTGGGTGGGGGACGGCGAACATCTGGGGGCTTTGGTGGGGCGGGGGTTGAATTATCTCATCGGAGGGGAGTTTGTGAGGGACTCGGGCATCCTCGTGTGTTTGGTCTGTCCGGGGAGCTGGAGAAAGAGCTGGAGCAAAATGGAAGGACTGGAGGGGATGAAATGCACAAAAGGTGAAGGGAACAGGTGCCTGTATTGTTAGTGAAGTTTGAGGACCTTGGGGGAGGTTTGGGGTCAGACCCCAAGCGTTTCCGAGGAGAAGGACCCAGCGGTCTTAGTGGCAGAGCCCAGTTCCTCTCCTGTCTGTCTCGTTTTTTCTCCAGTGCCCAGGTTATCGGCACCCTGGCAGGGTGGTCTGCTCTCCCTGGAGGTGGGCAGCTCCTGCCCAGGCTTGCAGGCTGGCCCTTGGTGGGGAGGGGTTGGTAGGGGCCCACGCAAGAGCCCCCTTCTTGGCTCGCCTGTCTTCTCTTTGGGACGCTCTGGGTGGGTCACTCTCACCGGAGGCTGGTTAGGAGTTCAGAAGACCCGACGAGGAGTCTTTGCTGCCTATGCCGTTTTAGCGCTGCTTCCGCCAGTCCAGGGTGTGAACAGCCCTGGGAAGCAGAGGGCACCGGGATCCAGGGGCATATGGAGGCGCGCCTACCCAGGACAGGATTTCCTGGCTGCTTCTTCCTTGAGCTTCCTGAGTGATCTGGGATGGACGGTAAATGGAGCCTTCCTTCCCGGGAGCAGTCCTCGGGTCCCTCTGTATCTGTTACCCATGTTTCAGATGAAGATGGGCTTGGGGGCTACTGGTGTGCTGCTTCTCTGGGTGATGGCAGAAACATTACCTGGTCAGATCCGTTACCTTTTGCAGGAATCACTCCGTGCAGTGACCGTTTGTGGTTTCCGAGTTAAATCGGGTCTGCTGATCTTGATGCTGGCCCTGGCTCTTTTATTGTTGGAAGTGAAAGAAGAGGCAGACATATTCTATTTGTATGTCGATATCTATATTTTTGAGCAGCAGCCTCCAGCATTTGCCTGTTTCAGCCGGTTCTGCAGACAGAGTAGGGTGTGTTGTTAGTGGGGAGACTCCGTGTTTCCAAGAATGTAAGCACGCATGCTGTCTGAATTGTGGAACAGAAATCGGTTTACGGAGCTCTCCCATTTTATTTTAATTGCAGGCTTATTTTTATTTCTTTAGTAAAACAGGCTTGTGAAAAAGTAATGGGCTTACATTCTTAAATTAGGGAAAAGGAATTTTAAGCTTACTCCGAGGCTCTTCTGAACAGTTCTGCAGTTAGGTTTGCACTCCTTGCTTTATGATTTACATATATCTTTTGTTGCCTGCTGGGCTGTCATTTCTGTGAAAGAAATTTCTCTGTACGTTGTGTGAGATCAGTGGCATTAGAAATAGTCTGGATTGTGGAGTCAAGTGCATTTTTCTTAAGAAAGAAGCCGAATCAAAGTTATGTGGTGCTCAATTAAGGAAACAGCTGAAGTACAAGTATAATGAGTTCTCTTATTTTGAAAGTCAGAATTTTTTTTTTTTTTTTTACCTCCGTGCCATGTTGCCATAGTACTGTGTTGCTAAAACCGTACATTCAAAATTCTTTTGGTGTTTTGTGTTTCTACTAGTGTCAGTGGCTTCTGGTTACTTGAAATAGATACTGGACAGTGTTCCCATTTAGTATTTTTGTAGATGTTAAACCTGATCACCTTACTTTTCCATAAAAAAAGTAATTTGTGTAAGGAGTACATTTCTCACAGCGAACAGTTATGTGAAGGAAGGAAAAGGTGATACTCAAGATACTCTTATTACTGTTAATTTAGATTACTTGAGACGTAAATGTTTTCCTCTTAAATCATAATATGCTGATATCCAGAATGCAAAGCCTTATCATTTAAAGTATTAATTATGCTCAATTATGTAACTTCAGAATTACAAGTGCACCTCTAAAATAGTGTCTTACATCTGAATTTGAATGGTTATTAGAAAACTTTGATTTTGAATCTGATAACCATCTTGTTATTGGCTATAGAAAAGCATTTTTATTCATATTTAGCAATTTTATTGACTGTTTGCCTCTGAAAGAAACTATTTCTTTTCAGAGTTTATTCTGAATCTCGATGCTGGAATTAGGCTTCTGGCACCAACTTGTACCGTGACGACGGTCGGCACTGAACCCGATACCTTATGTTTGCATAGCGTGTTGAAGTTTCCAAGGGTCTTTAAGGTACATGCTGATGCCGTTCAGTTCCTTTCTCACAGTTGGACTCTTGTGAGGCTGACATTGACATCTCTGTTTTTCTGGGGAGGCGGCTGCAGAACCCAACTATGCAAGTTTGTGGGCAGCTGAGATGTAATTTGAACTCAGGTCTCCTGTCTCTTAAGGCCATCGTTCTTGCTATTTGTGCCTTCTTGGAAAGATAGAATACAACACACGCTAATTTAAAACCCTGTAGAAATCAATGTAATTAATATGCTCTTTTCTGGTTGACTTACCTTGATTTTTATAAAAAAAGTTTCTTTCGATACTTATCTAGTGGTCTGTTTGAAGAAACAAACATGTATAGTAGGTTTATCTATCCTACAGGATTTTAATGCTCCGGCCAAGAGGCACTTTGAATTAAAGCCCTCCTGTGACCAGTTTATTACTTTAGTAATCAACACATTATGATAATGAAACCGTTTATAAATGAGATGTTGCCATTTTTAAAAAATTCAGTAGTTGTAAACATTGATCAGCCTCCTCGCTGAATTATTTTTTTCTAATAATCTGTAAGTAAGAACTTGAGCTGGGATGGCCTCAAGATCTATGCTCCTGTGCTAATGTATGTCAGCTTTTATACCTTTTCCAGGCTTGCGTGTCACGGTGAGCATTAGTTGCTGACTTTTATTTTCTTAGGCTAACTGGCTCTCCTTCCCTCTACCCTGTAAATACTGAGCACTTTTGTTTCTCTACCAAATGTAATGGGTGATGTTTACTTGATGTTAAAATCAAATCAAAGAAGATAGGCTTTAGTTTGTCTCTCCCCACTTCCCGAGCCCCTGGAAGGAATTGACATTGTCTGTTTCTTGCCAGGGAGGTTAATTGGAGATGAAAGTAGTGTTCCATGTTTTGTATTATATTTGCTAGTAGGGGATGTGCTGACTCTTACTGAAAAACATCTTTAGAAATGTCTTATGCATTATAATTTCATCCAGCTCTCTGGTACCGCTTTGGATGGCTTTCAGTCCTAGCCAAGTAACCATTAAATAAGATTACATAACCCTGTATTTTTAATTATCTGATATAATATATGGATTGGTGGCTGGTTCGCCGCCAGGTTATATTTAGTGGTTGGTTACAATAGGAAGCGGAGCAAAGGAGTCAAGATGAAGGTAGTCTGTTTGTGTCCGGATTGATAAAGTTCTCTGTTGGTATTTCAAGATGGTAATTTTTCATATTACACCCATTTCTCTGATATTAGTGCTCTTAGCATCACTCAGGATGTACGTGAGGGGTAAAAACACGTGAAGGGAGGATCGTTACTTAGCCCGACGTGCTTCTCTTTGTTCGACAAAACCCTGATGGCTTGAGGTGTCATTTGTGGTGACCCCCCCCCCCCTTTTAGAAACTGTTTGCAGTTCGCTTGAATGTTGTCAGACGTGTAGAGTAAGAGAGACAAATGAGAATGGAGATTGCAGACTTATATTTAGAAGTGGTGTGTGAGTTTCTGTTTCATCCAAAGGAGGGTGTGGTTTTTTAGTTTTTAATTGTTTTCCTTAGAGGCTTTTCAGAGTTCTCGTTTGTTTTTTTAGGCAAACCATTTCTGAATTTCCTGTAGTGTGTTATGATTCGGAGCGATCCAGCAATCGTGAGTTACAGTGTTTTGGTATCTGGTCATTAGTGACATGTTTCCTGAGAACCTGCCAGGTCCTTGTGCCGGGTCCTGGAGGTGGCGAGGGGGGAAAACAGACTCTGCTGCTGAGAAACGAGCGCTCTCATATGTCTTAATTTGAGAGTGAGTTTCAAGTGCATAGATGCCCTCCTTTTTAACTGGGGAACGTCTTCAACTCTCCTTCAGAAGTACTGAGTGACTAGATGGTTTAACTCAGTCAGCCTAGGGACATTTTCGAGGCTCTTCTCTGTGCCCCGTCTTGTCTGCCATCTGAATACTGGTAACAACCCAGAAGTGTAGACGTTAGCAGCCCAACTTTTCAGTTGTAGAAACTGAGACTCCCAGCGACTGAAATGACTTACTCCGGGTGACATGCTTGCAAAATGCCCGCGCGAAGGTGCAAGCAGTGTCGTTCTTTCCGGGACCTCACTGGCCCGCAGAGGTACAGGGGCAGGCTGGGACGGCCGTTAGTAACGGTGCCGGAACTGAAAGATTCTACAGCATCTGTTCTTGTACCTCACCCTGGGAATTTCTGCTCTAGGGTATCTCCTGTGACCACATCCCCCCCCCCCCACCCCACCCCGTCCACCCCATGGATCCAGATTGCCCATTTTGTCCCAGAGCAGCCGGTGCTTACGGTGCTTACGTCTCCGATGGTGTCCTCGTCGGCACAGCACATCATTGCGACCTCCGTCTTCGTGGGACACTCTTCCGTCTCTCCGTCCTGAGCACCTCCCGTAACTCTCGGCACCTGGCTCCTGCAGCCTCCCACCCCGCGTTGTGTCAGCGTTGTGTTTTAATATTCCTGGACGTGGGAGACTCAGAAAGTGTTGAGCAGTCGGTCCTTTAAAGGACAGCTGAAAGGGGCAGGGATGAAGTCTGGACCGGCCCCAGGGACACAAACAAAAGAGGCGCTAAGTGAGATGCAGCCGGGAGCCAGCACAAGGCCCCAGTGCCCTTTCGTGGGTGGGGTAGAACCGTAGGGGGTCCTTCTCTGGGAGATAATGAGATGTTAGCAGATCCGCTTTGAATCAGATGTTTATTTACTTTTCTTCTTCTTAAGCAATTGATTAAGCCAGTGTGCTCCAATACAGTTAGCTCTCCTTGCCTAAATTCCTGCGTGAAATTTCTTCTGACGGGCTAAAAAGCGGAAACTTGAAGCCCTGGGACCATGGCAGACTCCCGCCCTCTTACCTGAAGGAGGTGGTCCACACTAGCCGCGGGCAGGCAGACACCCACGTGCAGAGAGCGGCTGGGACTTCGGATGGATCGGGCGTCGGCAGCCGCTCTGGCATCACAGGACCCTTTAGCTGGTCGTCATCTTCCCACCGAATGAGGATAAAGTAGTTTACATTTTTTACCAAAAAATAGAAGTGTTCCTTAGCATTGGGGATGATGATTATGATGCAAGCTGCCAAACTGAGGGCCTCCGTGCCAGGTGCTTCCTGTGCATTATCTCCAGTCCCCACAAAGATCTCGCAAGGTAGGTGGTTTTATGCCCTGCCTGCCTCTTTTGTTTTTTTCAAATGGCGCATCTGAGTCTCTGAAATGTGAAGTAGCTTGCCCAGTGAAGGTGCACAATTTTAAATAGGCTGCAATTTTAAATCTAGTCTGTGGGGTTTTGATAGGCTACTTTACGAAAAGAGATAAAAGGACAGAAGTCGACATTGTTTTTAAATAAAAGTTTTATTATAGTAGAAGCCAGTTAGGGATTTCCTCTGGCGATGGTAGATTTTAAGAAACGGTCCCCTAAAGTATGCTTTACCGCAAAGGCTGTTCGCTTTCTTCCTGTGTTCTCCAGCAGCACTTTTCAGCCTTTAGTGGGCATTGAAGGCAAGGATTTTTAGTTGTGTGTCCCAGTGGTCAAAGAGAAAATAGGAAAACTTTCACTGTAGAAAGTGACTATGTCAAATTTCGTTTTTATTTTTTTAAGTTTATTTATTTATTTTGAGAGCAAGAGAATCCCAAGCAGGCTCGCACTGTCAGTGCAGAGCCCGATGTGGGGCTTGAACTCATGAACCATGAGATCATGACCTGAACCGAAATCAAGAGTCAGATGCTTAACCAACCGGGCCAGCCAGGTGCCCCTAAATCAGATTCTTGAGAAAGCTCTGTGGGTCTTTAAGGAACCTCTCAGAGGCACAGAGCTCTTTGTATTTTAATTCTGTATCATAGGAACAATTGGTTGAAAGTATGATAGCAGAAATTTTTAGTCAGTTTGTGGTATGTGTAGAAATTCTCCATTTTCTAAAAACAGGCTCAAAAAGCGAGGGAAAAAGAGTGCCAAGAACATAAAACATATTCCACCGACAATGGTTTTGGCTCTGGGATGGAGGTGGGATGGGGGTGGGGAGGATGTTTGAATAACCTCGCCTTGCTATTGCTAATAGTAATAGTTACCATTTATCAAGAGGTTTTTCTGGGTTAGAAGCTTTATGTCCATTATTTCATTTAATTTTTCTAACAGTGTTAAAAGAGTAAATCGGTTTACTTTATTTTACAGGTGAGAGAAGTGAGGGCATTGCAGGACAAATAATTTGCCTAAGGTCAGACAGCTAAGTGGTAAACCGAGATTTAAATCCTTACCTGCCTACCTCCAGGACACTAGACACTTTACCTGGGAGCACGAGGTAGAGGTGCATTTTCATCTTTGACTTGCATGGAAATTCTCTGTCATGCAGCTCTGAAAATTAAGTGCTCGGTGTGGGGCCAGTGGTCTGTGAGGACGGCAGAGTGCATGCTGTCCAGAGGGACAGACGGTGGCCTGACAAAACGGGGCAGAAACTTTGTGACCCGTGGCGGCATGGCAGGTGTGGTGGATGGCATTTATATGGGAAAGGGTGTTACTTAACAAGGGAGGAGCTGCTATAGAAGGAGCCTCAGTTTCCTATCTGTAAAATGGGAGCACCTGTGCCTCCTTTGTAGGGCTGTTCTAGACATGAGATGAGTACAGGGTCTAACACATAGCAGGTGCTTAATAGATGTTGCCTGCTAGTTTTATGCGATAGCCTGAGACCACGTGTGCGTGCTGGGTCACTTTTCAGATGTAAAACGTGTAATAACCGTCTAGTTTCAATTCTTGGGGTGATTTTTTTGTTATTAGAATGAGTGTAGTTTTAAAATCTAGAAAAAATAGACTCCTTCTTAGGAAGTTTATTTAGTGATAACCCTGTGCAAAGTTAGCACTCTGATTTTTATGGTGCTGTTCAAGGTTCTGTGGCACCAGAAGCGTCAATGAGCAAACGAAGCCTCCCTAAACAGCTTCGTAACTGCCCACGTTAAAACGTAGCTGGACCCTCAGCAGCTCCTCTCCATCAGCACAAGATCTTTTACCCCGGATTGGGCAGCTGGACATTTCCATATTTTTTTTGCCCATCAGCCCCTGCGGCTATTTTAAGGACTTTAGAAGTAGTGTTCGTGGCGCATCACTGATGTTATTCGTGGTATGATAAAGAGCATGCGGAAGTGAGAGCGCCCTTTCTCATGTACGTGTTACACGGGCGGGGTCGCTGTTGTTTCCAGCTCTCCTGGACATCCCAACGGAGGGGAGCAGGGGCAGTTGGCACGGGCGTCCCTGTCCCTCGGTCGGCACTTGTGCTCTGCTCCGGCTCCACTAGATGGCGCTGCGCACAGCTGGTTACCCCCTGGTCCCGCCGGTAGCTGCTCGGAACCGGGCTTGATGGTCCGCAGGCCGGCGTTGCTTTCGATACCCCTGTATCGGCATCAGCCTTTCACAGTTCTGATTTTAAGAGGCGCACTCTGTGGCTGTCCTCAGTATTCGCCGAGAACCGTGACTGCCGTTCCGTGGGCACCTCCCGAGTGCTTCGGGTGTGCCAGGCGCTGCTGCCCGGTCCTTTCTCACGTTACCTGGTTAACCCTGGCGACCTCTGGCAGGTTGCTCTGTGCTCGCTGTGCAGGTGAACAGACACAGGTTACAGGGATTCAGAGCTCGTGCAAGGTCACGGGAGAGGGCTCACTATGCCCTACAGAAAACTTAACCCCAAAGCGTTGAATTGAAAACTTTATTCAAGGTAAGTGTTAGGATAGTCTGATTTATGGCTGTTGGCCATAAATTTGTTCTGTGGGGGAAATTATAGTCCTGTTATTTGCATTGGAGCCGATGAGTCAAAATCTTCCATTTGTGTGAGGAAGCAAACCGTAGTAACCAAAGCTTTGTCAGCTGGTGTGGAAACGTCTGCTTCCTCCTGGGTAAGGGGCTGACCAGGTCCAGGTACAAAACCTGGGAGGAATTTTGGACAAAGACGCGATTACAAATTTAGTAATTTTAGCAGAGCGGAATACTGGAAAGAGGCCACAGGACTTCAGAAATGTATCCTGAGGTTTCTTTCGTTTTGTTCGTTTATTCAACTAATATTTGTTAAGTACCTGACCTGTTAAATTGAACTGTGTGTTCTGGGCCAGTTACTTCCGTGTCTACACTGGCAGTAATGCCTGCCTCATAGGTCACTAAGGTGGAAAGACAATGATTTTATAGGTATTTACTTTCATTCTAAGTTTTTACCATACAGGACATATTTGTTACATCTACTATGAGATCACTACATATTTATGTTTCTCATCCTCATGTCGTATCTTTTTTATCTGACTTTCCTACATCAGTTCTCGGTTATCTACCAGTGCAGTAGAGTATCTGCTGGCCGTTTTTATAGGGCCGGCTTTCTCCTCCCACCTCGTGCCTCCTCTGCTCCTGGCCTTGAGTTTGGATGTGCTCGGCATACTGTAAACAGAGCCGAGTACTGAGAGAGGTCCCTTTCACCTCCCGTTTGCCTAACCAGCGCGTGCCTACTGCTGACTGAAAATGCTGGGACGAGGTTCAGACTGTTTGATAACAAGGAGAGGCTGAGGACAGTTCTCAGTGACACAGGTTTGAGCCGCTTCTTTGTGTTGTGACCGTGGACTCATGAACCCTGCTCAGCCTCAGTTTCCATGACTATAAAATGGTTGTTGAAAAAAAGGAAGCCTGCTTGGAGTCTTTGTGTGATGAGATGTATAGTGTCATGCCTGGTAGGTACTAAGCATGGGGTAAACAGCTGCTCCCGCCTTCATCATCATCATCATCATCATCATCATCACCACCACCACCGCCACCACCGCCACCACCACCACCACCACCACCGTCACCATCACCATCACCATCACCATCACCATCTTCAGTCTTCGTCATTTGTCAAGCAGTCTGCAGTCCAGGGAGGGAGATAAACACGTAGAGGGAACGGTTCCAAGAGTGTGTTCGGTAGGAGAATGCAGAGAGATTTTCAGGGCTCAGAATGACTTCAGCTCATCATGGGGCCAGGGCGAGTCCTCTTCGAAGAGGGCTTGGCTGGACACCGAACCCATCACAGGTGGGAAAGGGACTCGGTCAGCGACACAGACCCTTTCCGATCCCCGCACGTAATTCTTAGCTCCAGGCTCCCCTACGTTTCCGTCGCACCTAGTATTCCTATTGGCGCTTTGTGGTTATTTGCTTATCTCTCGTCTCTCCCCCTCCCGTTGTTAAGACCTTTATTTCTTATTCTAGGCATTGAAAACTTTTATTTGGAAACAGTTTTAAAATAAAAGAGTTGAAAATATAGTGCTAAGGCATCCCGTATGCCCGTTTGTCTGGATTCCCCAGTTGTTAACGCTTTCCCACATCTGCTTTCCCATCGTCCCCGTGTATTTACGTATGTTCCTGGCTCGTTGGGGAGTAAGGTGCCCATGTTATCTCCCCTTGCCCCTAAAAATCCACCTTAGCGTGGATTTTCTCTTACGTAACTGCAGTTCTGGAGGGGAGTGATCCCATTTAGGAAGTCGATCGTTGTTTCATACGACTGTCTCGTCTGCAGTCCGTGCGCCACTCTTGCCGTTCTTCCCATGTGGTCTTGGAGAGGATCCAGTTCAAGGCCCCAGAGTGCATCCAGCTGTTTAGTGTCTTTTAGTCTCTCACTTTGGAAGAGCACCTGCGTCTTCCTTTACCTTTTATGCCGTGCGTGTTTGCTTACCACAGAGACCGGGTTTCTGTGGGATGTCCGTCTGGGTTGTCCATTTCCTTAATATCCGGTTCACGTGCTTCCGCTTCCGCAGGAATCCCCCTGAGGCGATGGTGTGTCCTGCTCGGCACCTCCTATTGGGAGGCACACGGTGTCGGGGTCACGTTGTCCTGTGACCGACGATATAGGTTTGATTACTTGGTTAAGGTCCTGCCGGCTGTCTCCACTGCAAAGATATTATTTTCCTCTTGTAAGGAAATTAGTATTTTTTGCGAGGAGACACTTGTAAATACTCCGTTCCTCATTGTAAACTCTTCCTCACAGATTTTAGTATGCATTAACGTTTGTTAACCTGAATTATTACTATGCTAGTTGTAAGATGGCGATTTTTTTTTTGAAATTTTATTTATTTTGAGAGAGAGACAGCGCGCACGCACACACAAACATTGGATGGGCACAGAGGGGGAGAGAATCCCAAGCAGGCTCCATGCTTTCAGCCCGGAGCCCGATGCGGGGCTTGGACCTGTGAACTGTGAGGTCGTGACCTGAGCCGAAATTAAGAGTCTGACGCTTAGCTGACTGAGCCACCCAGGTGCCCCTAAAGTGGCGATTTTCTAATTCATCTACATTGATTGGTTGACATTCTACCTGAGGGAACATGTTCATTTTTTTCTTTCCTTCTTCCTCCTCTCCCTCCCTCCGTCATCTGTCTGTATAATTTCAGGGATTCTTCTTTGATTCAACTGGTTATAATCCTTTGCTAATCGTTATATAAATTGGCAATTAAATTGTCCCAGATTTGGCCATTGGGAAGCCCTTTACCGTGGCTCCTGGGTCTCATTGAAAGGAGCATCCCATATGTCTTTTGAATATTTTTTTAAACCCCTTAACAGCATTTTGTTCCAGGCACATCTTGTACTTGCCGTGCCGCAGCTCTAAAATTAGCCATTTCTTCCAAGGTGCCTCGTTTCTTATAGTGTGGAATGGTCTTTAAACATCAAAATCTGGAGTGGACGACTGGTGTATCATTGCTGCTGGGCCCTTTCACTGGACAGACTGGTTGATGATGTGTCTGCAGGTGTATCGCCATTGTCTTCGCGTGAGACTCGGAGTAGGCCTGTAGACTTACTGCAAGTGGACAGAAGCGAATGTTCTGTGGGCTGTACATTCCACTCAACTTGCCGTTGCAGCAGAAAAGCAGCCAGAGACAGCATGGACACGAACGATTACGATCGTGTCCTCGCAACGCTATTTTGTGATACGCGTAGCGTGCTGGCTTCGGCCGTGGGCGTTAGTCTGCCTGTCCTTCCTCGTTCCCAGCTACTGGAGAGGGACCAGGCCGTATCTCTCTTTTGCAATACCGCCCACCATAAGGGCGCTGTCAAAACTCTTTGGATGAGTGAATTAATGATAATTGTTAGACCACTCATTCCTCTTACGTGGATCTTTTAGATACAGATTTCTTATGGCTTACCGATTTGTTGAGGTCCTAATTTGCAAGATCTGAGTCTTTTAAACACCCGATGTGCACAATATGCAAAGTAATAATAAGAAAAAATAATTTCATAAAACTCCTGAGGGTGTTTATGTTGTCATGATAACATGGCTACCTTTTTTTCTCTTTTTAAACTTTTTTTTAATGCTTATTTTTGAGAGAGAGAGAGAGAGAGAGACAGGGGCAGAGACAGGGAGACACAGAATCAGAAGAGACTCTAGGCTCTGAGCTGTCAGACAGAGCCCGACATGGGCTCGAATTTACGAACCGTGAGATCATGACCTGAACCAGAGTTGGACACTTACCCGACTGACCCACCGAGGTGCCCTCATGGCTACCTTTTTCTTAATAAAGTCCTATCTCAGGCATAGCTGTAACGTGCAGGCATTACATAGGGCCCCTGCTCTGGTCTAGCATAACTCTGTTCTGTGTAGTCTTTAGCTGAAAGGCAGAACTCCAGCACCGATCAATTGGGTGAAAAATCTCAAAAAATACTCCTTTTATTGTCTGAGAATAGGTTTATTTCGTCACAGTTTTCTTTATGTAATTTATTTCTCTGATTTATTCAAAAAAGGATTTGGTTATAGCAGTGATGAATGGATTTTATCAGGGAGTGAACCCAGTCCCGGAGAAAAGTATGTCATTAGGAAGGACCACCTGTTGTCGATGCACAGTGACAATGATCCAGGTAATGTGGGACACGGAGAAAGCCCAGGCACCAGGGTATTGTGAACAGCAGCGGTGTAAGCATAAAGATGCAAATCAAGTCAATTTACAGTGTCCCTGACGACTCTAAAATAAATCAGACTTTTAGTTATTGCTTACATTTTTTTTTTAATTCTCCAAATTCAAAAGTCAGTAGTCAGCGTGTTGGTGAGTGGTTGTTGTGTTTGTGAGTGGTTGTTGTGTTGGCTGGCTGTCTGATTGTTTATCCGAAAAGCATGAAGTGGTGCTCAGTCCTTTCTCTAAAATCCAAAAAGGTGGTATTAAAGTTCTGTGTCCCAGAACAGCTCATGGTTCTGTGGAAAGTTCTGGTCCGGTGGTGAAGGGGGTACTGAGCAAGTCTCCTGCCGCACTTGGCTTTTCTCTGCCAGGTCCTGAGGTGCCTCACAAGATTTTGATTTGGTTAATGAGTTTTACTGCTTTTTGTTTTGTTGTTTTTTTGTTTTTAATGTTTATTTATTTATTTTTTTTCTTTTTTTTTTTTTTAATTTTTTTTTTTTTAATGTTTATTTATTTCTGAGACAGAGAGAGACAGAGCATGAACAGGGGAGGGTCAGAGAGAGTGAGACACAGAATCTGAAACAGGCTCCAGGCTCTGAGCTGTCAGCACAGAGCCCGACGCAGGGCTTGAACTCACGGACCGTGAGATCATGACCTGAGCCGAAGTTGGACGCTTAACTGACCGAGCCACCCAGGCGCCCCAATGTTTATTTATTTTGAGAGAGAGAGAGAGAGAGAGAGAGAGAGAGAGAGAGAGAGAGAGAATCCCAAGCAGGCCTCATGCTGCCAGTGCAAAAGTGCAGAGCCTGACACGGGACTCGAACTCACAACCCTGGGATCATGATCTGAGCTGAAATCAATCAAGAGTCCAACACTTCAACGACTAAGCCACCCAAGAGCCCCTGTTTTGTTGTTTTTAAGTATGGAAAGAACCTTCGTGAGGAAGTTACAGCTCCGTGTCTGTGCGTCTCTCACATACTCACTTAGAGACACGTGAAGCAAGGACTGTCTGCACTTTGGACACTGCCCATCGTGTAGTTTACCATCAGTTCAGAACAGATAGGGCACCAAACCCCCTGCCCTAGGTCCACAATGACTTGGAAGGACACCGCGACTGAAAAACTAAAAGTCATGTGTCTTAATGGTGAATTGACTGTATTCTGTATTATTATACTTTGTTTTGTTTCCTTGTCGACCCTGCCAGGGTCTTGCTCATAAATGGCGAAGAGGTGTGTTCCTTTTGGTGGTAGGAAGCTCGGTGAGCCTCAGTTTGTCCACCTATAGAATGATCCCGAGGGAGTTGTGTGACGTGCCCGGCATCTTGTGGTCACGCGGAGTCGGTCACCTCCTCCAGAGTTCTTCCGGCCGGCGTGCACGTGTCCGTCGTTCGTGGAGCCCAGCTCAGGCCGTGTACTTCTGGAAGCGTCCACGTAGCAGGCTGCGTGTGAACTCTCCGTCAGAGCACCGTGTTACTTCCAGGAAAGGGGTCCGAGCGGCACAGAGCGTCCGGGCCGGGCGAGACGGCCCGCGAGCAGCACCTTCTGCTGCTGAGACCTCCGGGTTTACCCCTGGGGGAGGCCCCTGTCCGGCTCGCGGGGGCCCCGGGAGGGGACCGGCGGGCCGTGCGTGTCTCCACGGCCTTTCCCGCGGGGCCGGAAGGGTGTTCGCTTCTTGCTCGGGGCGGACACGGCCGGCGGCAAAGACCAGCGCGGGGGCCTGTGGCACCACCTAGGGGTGCGGAGCCCACCGGGGAGGGCGAAGGACCGGCTGTGACTCCTGGTGCGGCGGGAGACACGTCCCGGGCGGCAGAGGGTGACGGGCCTGCGACGGGAGTCCGTCTCGTCGCCCGCCACCGTGGCGTCTGCGCAGACGTGGACTCGCTGCCGGCGGGAGCGCCATTGGGCCCGTGCCGCCCCCCCCCCCGCCCCGCCCCGCCAGCGCGTCCCCGCGCCCGCTTCACGCCCCTCCCCTGTCTCTGCAGCCCTGCTTGCGTGTATCACGCTCCAGAGGCCAACGACCTGTTGGGAGTTCTTTCTCCCACGAGAGTCCAGCTTCCTTCAGGCAGGAGACGTGACTCGCTATGTTCGATTCCTGCTCTGGTGCCCAGCGCGGTCCCCTGGGAGATCATAGCTTCTCGCTAGTGTTTGCAGAGTGAGGAGTCGGTCGGTCTCAGATTCTTCTCTGCGTTAGGGCAATGGATTCATGACCTCGGGGTGCTTTGTGGAAGGAACATGGAGAAAGAGCGTTCTCATTTTATTTGAGTTCCCAGCGACTGATTTTGAGAGACCTGCTACTTCTCGGGCCATCGTGGCAGGCGTGTGCGCCCTGGCGGTGTGGGCACGGGCCTTGGGTCTGAGACTCAGACTCTGTCATTTAAGAATTACTGAAGTTGGGCGCAGACCTTTACCTCTCCAAACTCAGTTCCTTAGTTTGTCAGAGCAGGCACCATATTGCCCACCTGCCAGGCTAGGCTTCTTGTGAGGATTCAGTTGTGTTTTTTTTTGTTTTTGCAATTTTTTTTTTTTTTTATTTTTGAGAGAGAGATAAAGAGAGTGTGAGCAGGGGAGGGGTGGAGAGCAAGGAGGACACAGAATCTGAAGCAGGCTCCAGGCGTGCCGGACGCGGGGCTCGAACTCACAGACTGCGAGATCATGACCTGAGCCGAGGTCGGATGCTTAACCAACTGAGCCACCCAGGCGCCCCATGAGGATTTAGTGACACACCTCACGACTGCAGAACGGAGACTCCAGGCTGCTGGATCTCTAGTGCTGAGAATAGTCAGAATAGTGCCTAACACACAGTAGGCGCTCAGTGTTGGTTGGATGAATAATACATGTGAAAGCAGCTTCTCTTGGTCTGGAGTATAAAGTAAAAGCAGGAATGTATTGACAAGCGGGGGAGCAGGATAGGCAGGGACTAGAATGTGCAGGGCCAGTAGACAGGTGAGGAGTAAGAATGTATTTTAAATTTGGAGCATGATTGGACGGATATAATGCTGGAGAAGGACACGGTCAGCTACGTGTTTTAGAAAGATCATTTAGGATGTTGAACGACACAGGTTTAAAAGCGTTTTGAGTTCTGTGAGTTGAGAATTGTATGTAGTATTCCTAGACATCTGACTAAGAGTGCATGACCATGTATTTGAAGCGTTGGTGGAGGAGATCCCCTGGGGAGAGCACAGAATCAAAAGAGAAAAGGACAAAGGGACCCTTGTGGCCCTCTCAGCACTGGAGTCTTGGGCAAAGGAGAAGAATCCCTTTGTTGTTTCCTTTTCTTACTTCATAAAGGGTGTGAGTCCATCAGTGTAAATTATACTTGAAACTGTGTGTTTTAAAAGCTTTTTGTGTGCGCATGTGTGATGCATTTCTTTTCAAATAGGAATCTTAAAGTTTGTCACCGCTCGTGATGCTTAAGCAAAACAGGATCTCTGTAAGCTTCTTCAACTCTGAGCTGATCACAGTTTGGTTCAGGGAGCTTAGGGAGTGTGGTGGCACAGCCAGGCTCTTGCGGGCTTGTCTGCGCACAAGGCCTACTGGCTCCTCCCAGCAAATCTTGCCCACCTGCAAGTCTTGCAGACGACTGTTGAGTTGGCTCACACTTTCCCAATAGAGTTTAACGTAAGTGAAATGCGTTGTGCCTTTCAATTCTCACCAGCAAATGCCTGTCGTAATTGCTTCTTTCTTTGCAAAAGTATTGGTGAGTGTTGCTACCTGCAGTCCATCCGGAAGGTGAATCCTGAGCCCTGCCTCAGAGGGTTCCCTGGGGATGTATGCGGAGGGCGCAGACACCATCCTGGGCAAACGTAGACTTTTACTCTTGGCACGGAGACTGCAACAGACGGCCCCACCACCTCTCTAGGGCTTAGGGGCGGAGCAGACTCCTTGTCTGCCTCCTGCTGCCCTCCCCTTAGGTCGGACCCTAGTTCTTGTTTGGTCTCTCGAACGGGTGGCTGTGACCTCATCCAAAAAGGGTAGAACTGTTTCGGCTTTCTTCTTGCGATAGCCACGTGGTAAAAATGGGCCAAAAGTAAGTTCCAGGAGAAAAGCCTGGTAAGGTCCCCTTATCGGAGGATACTTTTGGTCTCTTGTCTGCTTGCCCCGGAGGGGTCACTTCTAGTGCTTGGACCCAGGGGGGTGGCCCAGATGAGTCCATTGGACCACAGTTCTTTCTCACTGGTGGTGACGTTACAGTGTTTGGGAACACGGTGAGGGTCCTTGGTGTCCTCCAGAGATTTGGGTGTGTCACTGACACTTTGTTTTTCAGCTCCTTTGCCTGCAGACCAAACTAGGAATTAAGGGAGCGTCAGGTGCCAGTTCACAGTCTCATAGTTCACTTAATTTCATTTTACAGTTGTCACTTCCTACTTGAGTAACCCTTTCCCAAAATAGTTTTGCCGTCTGTTTGAAAAATATCGATAATAAACTTTTCTAAGTACCTTGGTTTGGGCTTCTTGTTTGGAGCAAATATTGGCCTCCACGGTTATCACATAGAAGTCAAAGAAGCAGTATTTCTTCCGCTTGAACACAAATCACAATATGCAGAATAGGTTTCAAACCATAAACTTTGCCTTGAAATTTAACATACAGCGTGCTGGAAGCCAGTATGCCCAAGGGGAATATGCACCGTGTCTTGCTTAGTTTGGAGTCATAAAGGCTTCTCTTGAGTTGGCTGCTGCTTTTAACACCAGGTACTTCTATGCAGTGGCTCATATCTTAATTGTGTTATTTAACACCATCGTTCCAAAACAGTAATGAGTCAGTTTATATTGTTTGGTATCTTAAGTTCTTTATGGCAGGGGCCAAGAATCAAGCACTGTTCCCGTCTCTCATGGGTACAGTTCAGAAAGAAGTGATTTTCTTAGGACGTTTAAGATGAGGTTCGTCTGTGTAGAGAAAACAAAAATAATTTTCTTTCCTTTTTCAGTTTTCAGATTCAGATGTTGTTTGTGACTTATTTACAATAAAACTGAAAAACCGGAAGAGAGAGTATATCCGTGTTCTACGGCTGCTGTAACACATAGCCGTGAATTTAGTGGCTTTATTATCTTGGGATTCTAGAGGGCAGAAGTCTGGAATGGTTCTCACTGGGCCAGAGTCAGGTGTCTTGGACGCTAAGTCCCTTTCTGGAGATTCACGGAGAGAAACTGTTCCCTAACTTCTCTGGCTGCGGGAGGCTGTGCACAGCCCTGGGCGCCTGGCCCCTTCCTCCGTCTCTGAAGCCAGCAACTTCCACGCTACCTCTCCCGTAGGCCTCTCCTGCAGGCCTCTCTTGCTTTTCTCCTCCATTTGCAAGACTCTTTGTAATTGCCTGGAGTTACCTGGATAATCCAGGAGAATCTTCCCATTTTAAGATCAGCCGATTAACAACCTTAGTTCTGTCTGCAACTTGGAGTTTTCCTACTCCATGCAACTTAAACATTGACAGGTTCTGGAGATGAGGACGTGGGGGTCTTGGGGGAGCCATTGCTTTTTCTACCACAGAGCGATTAAGGAGGACTGCAGAAAACTGATATTTACCAGATACCGAGTATACCTTCAGTTTTGGTGTTAGGGATTTTCATGTGTTTAGGATGTTCTCTCGAATGATTCATCAGGGGCTCTGGAGATATGAAAGAACTTGTCAGCGTCACATAATTGTTAATAATGATGTGCTGTTATTTGTTGAGTTCTTGTTAAATGCCAGCCAATTTACAGACCATATTTTTCTCAGTACTTGGTACAGGCCTCTGAGATAAGAGAAATATATTCCACTTCACAGGGGAGAAAACAGGCTTTCGTGGAAGTTGTGACTGGCCTGATGTCGCACGGCTGGCTTGTGCCTGAGTGCTTTGGACTTTGTCCATCTGCTTCCCAGTTACCGTGGATTAGGGTGTAGGGGCCTCACAGAGCTGATCGTCATATTGAAGTTGTCATCCGGGTAATGTTCAGAGTACCTGTCAGGGTATTTGTCAGAGGTCATTTGGTTCACGTGTCACAATGACCGGGCAGTTAATCGACTGACTTGACGGCTGCTTTTTCCTTCCCTCTGCACTGCTACTTTTTACCTGTTTGTAGACCATGTTTACTGAGCTCCTCTTTAGTCACTGCTTCCCATCTATTTTCCATATTTTTTCAGGCATCACTTTCCTTAATCTGTGCCACAGGCTTACACAGACAGATACTGACACTCCTGTTTTATAATGAAACTTGGCCTAAGAAAGGTAGAAGGGCAAGATTGGAACCAAGCTCCGCTTTGACTCAAAACCTGTGTTCTTTTTTGCTATGCTATATAAAAGGTGTATCTTATTTACAGAGTTTTACTTCAATCCTACATATTCAGCATGATCACTTGAAATAATTCCATAAAATATTTAGAAAATACAGACAAAAGAAACTAAACATGACTGATATAGTAATTAAACTGAATGCCTAAGGAACACATGTTGATACGTTCAAAAGAAGAGCTAAAAAGTACTTGGTTTATGTCGACCCTGATGAGCTCAGTGACATGGAACAAACTAGGACTTGCTTCGACGATTTGTGTCTAATTTGAATCGGCGGTTTCAGTTAACGTTTGTCGTGGGCTGAACAGCGTTCCCCAGATAGGTCTGCATCCTGAGCCCCAGAAGTTGTGAATACTAGCGTATGTGGCAAAAGGAACTTGGCAAATACTATTAGGTTAAAGATCTTGAGATGTATTATCATGGATCACCTGGGTGGACCCAATATAATCAGCAAGCACTGGTCCTTATAAGAGGGATGTGGAGGAGGAGACGGAGTCAGACAGAAGGCAATGTGACAGTGGAAGCAGTGATTGTAGTGATGTGGCCACAAGCCATTGGAATGTTGGCAGCCTCAAGAAAATGGGAAGGACATGGGAAGGAACTCTTAATTGGAGCCTCTAAAAGACATGCTTTCATCTTAGAATTCTAACTTCTAGAAATGTAAGAGAATGTTCACATTGTTGTTTCAAGGCACTACATTTGTGGTAATTTATTACAGTGACGATGGGAAACTAATACAGTGTCCTTAAATAATTATGAACTGCTTAACAATAATAGTTGGAGACTTCAGTACCCTTTTTAAATAATGGATACAACAACCAGGTAGAAGATAAGTAAGGAAATAAAGGACTGAAACGGCATCATAAGCCGACTAGACTGAGTAGACATCTGTAGAACATGTTCTCTTGATAAGAGCAGAAACTACATATCGCTTAAGTCACATGGAACATCCTCCAGGACAGCTCATAATCCATAAAACAAGCCTCAGTAAATTTTAAAGGATTGAAATTATGCAAAGGATGTTCTCTGGCTATAATGAAATGAGATTAGAAATTAATGATAGAAAAAAACTTGGGGAATTCACAAGTATGTGGAAGTTAGCAGACTTCTTAGTAACGGATGAGCCAAACAAATCACAGGGGGAATTAGAAAGTGTTTTGAGATGAATGAAAATGAAGATATACCCAAATTTATGGGATGCAGCTAAAGCGGCACTTAGAGGCAAACTTACAGCTATAAATCCCTATACTAAAAATGAAGGTAATTCTCAAATCAGTTACTTAACCTTCCATGTGAAGACTGTGTGAAAACAAATTAAATCTAAATTAAGCAGAATGTTGAAAATAATATAGATTGATCTGTCCTGGAGAATGTTCCATGTGACTTAGGAAGAATGTAGTTTCTGCCCTTGTCAAGGGAACACGTTCTTAGATGTCTGCTGATAATACATATTAGAATGGAAATTATCAAAAAGAGAATAGAAAAGCAATACAGAAAATCAACAAACTGAAAGTTGGTTTTTTGAAAAGACCAACAAAATTTAACTTTAGCTACACTGACTAAAAAAAAAAAAACGGGAGAAGATTCAAATGACTAAATTCAGGAATGAAAAGGGAGACCCTCTACTGACTTTATAGAAATCGAAAGGATTGTAAGGAAATACTATGAACAATCGTATGTCCATAAATTAAGTAACTTGGTTTAAATGGGAAGATTCTTAGAGGGACAGAAACTGCCAAAACCGACTCAAGAAGAAATAGAAAATGTGAACAGAGTGGTGAAGAGATGAATTGGTAAATAAAAAATACTCACTAAAAAAAGCTCAGGTCCAGATGGCTTTACTGGTGAATTCTACCAAACATTTAAAAAATAATTAATACCAATTCTTGACTAACTCTCCCAAAAAAACAAAAGCAGAAGGAATACTTCCCAACTCATTCTAGGAGACCAGAATTACCTTTATTCCAAAATCCGACAAAGTCATCACACACACACACAAAAACAAAACTACAGACCAGCATCTCTTATGAATACAGACACAAAGATCCTTAAAACACTAGCAAACCAAATCCAGCAACATATAAAAAGGATTATGCACCGTGATCATATAGGATTTATCCTAGGAACACAAGGCTGGTTTAGTATTGAAAAACCACTTAATATACCATCATTGGATATAGGACAAAAAACATATAATCATCTCAATAGGTACAGGAAAACATTTGACAAATTCTAACCCTTTCATGATAAGAATACTCAACAAACTAGGAATTGAAGGGAACTTCCAAAATCTGAAAAAGGGATATCTATGAAAACCCACAAGGAACAAAGTAGTCCAAGACTTTTCCCTTAAGACCAGGAAGGAGCAAAGATGTCTTCATCTTTGCCTTCACTCCTACTATTCAGCATTGTCCTGGAGGTTCTAGCCAGGGCAGCTGGGCAAGAAAATGAAATAAAAGGTATCCAGATGGGAAAGGAAGAAGTATCATTAACTTTATTCTATAGATGACATGGTCTTATTTATAGAAAATCATAAGGAATCTACTAAAAATCTGTTAAAACTAATAAGTGAGTTTGGGATATTCCTTTTAGTTACTTTAAAATAGAATATTTCGGGGCGCCTGGGTGGCTCAGTCAGTGAAGTGTTTGACCTCGGCTCAGGTCATGATCTCACAGTTTGTGAGTTCTGTGCTGACAGCTCAGAGCCTGGAGTCTGCTTTGGATTCTGTGTCTCCCTCCCTCCCCCTCTCTCTCTCTCTGCCCTTCCCGTGCTCACTCGCTTTCTCTCCCTCTCAAAATAAATAAATAAACTTAAAAAAAAATGCAATAAAAGCAGGGGCGCCTGGGTGGCTCAGTCGGTTAAGCATCCGACTTCGGCTCAGGTTATGATCTCGCGGTTCATGGGTTTGAGGCCTGTGTCAGGCGCTGTGCTGATAGCTCAGAGCCTGGGGTCTGCTTCGGATCTGTGTCTCTCTCTCTCTCTGCCCCTCTCCCTCCCCTGCTCATGCTCTGTCTCTCTGTTGCTCTCAAAAATAAGCATTAAAAAAATTTTTTTAAGTTGAATATTTCTTCTAATAATAACTATGATATGTACCTCATTGGATTACAAGTTTCATGAAGCCAGGGCTCACATCTCTTTTGTAGACCACTGAATAACTAGCTCCTGCACACATGCTGGGTGCGTGGAAAGCGCTCTTTATGTGCTTGATAAATGATTATTTTGGAAAAAAAAAATAGAAAATATAAACAATTTTTAAAAGTTGCACTATCCATAACGCAATATTTGGAGGTAGTTGTTCATATTTTAGATAGTTTCCTTTTCCATGTAAAATTTTAGATTGGGTTCTTAGTTCAATATTGTACCACAGTCATTTTCCTAGGTCATTGGAAAGTTGGAAATACTGTTTTTCATGGCCATGTAGTACTCTATGTTATATACTTAGCTGATTCTTCACTAATGAGTATTTCCAGTTTTTGGAATTATTAATAATTCGGGATTGTCTGTCCCATTTCCTCGATGTCTGTCCATTTCTGCCCCTGCCAATATTACTGTGATAGCCTGAATCTGCTTCCTTACTGCTAGTGCTGTTCTCTATCAAGATTTGTACTTAAAAGGAAGCAGTGAAACTGCAAATCTTTTTAGACATGCAAGTCCAGTCAAATCATTCCTTCATTTAACCGTTTTCACTCTAGCTCATATCTTCAAGATAAAATCTTAAAATTTCTCAGGATGGCATTTCACTGTTCTACTTTAGTCTCCAGTCTCCTTTCTGTCACCCTCTCTTGGGTGTTACTAGCACACCGGATTTCTTGTCTGGTTCACGAAAGCCACATGCTCTTGTGTAAGGTCCTCTGTGTGTTGTGTTTTGGTTTTTAACGGAAATGCCCTTTTCCCTCTTACGTGCCTCGCTCACTTGTATTCTTAGGGATTCAGCTGGGGTATCCCCGTCTAGAGGAAACCAGTTTGCCATCCACTCTCAGCTCTGGCTTAGTTGCCTCATCTGCCCATTTCTGTCTTCCTCCATCGTAGCCTTTATCACACTGGATTGTAATTTCCTTCCTATTACATCTTCCCTACTAGGGTCAGCTCCTTGAAGGCAAGGACTGTGTATCCACTGTGCCTGGAACACAGTAGGCCTTCAGTAAATGCTTGTTCAGTGAATGCTTCACTGAACCTCTTGGCACATAAGTCTGCAGTGGTCGTTCAGGTAGTTTCCTGAGGACAGTTTCCCAGAAGTTGAATAAGCAAACAACATTTTAAAGGTTCTTGACCTACATTGTCAAATTGATTTATAGGGGAGTTGTGCCGGTTAAACTTTCTGCCTGTCAGTAATGTATGTGAATATATGTAGATGAGGCCCTCTAGCTCCTATTTTTAAAAAACTTTTATTCTTAACACGTTCCTTTTTTTAATTAGTCAATTTTTAAATTCTAGAATAGTTAACATACAGTATTATATTAGTGTCAGGTGTATAATACAGTGGTTCAACTGCCAGGATAATTTGTGTTGTTTCTGCCAAGGCCACGGTTATTTAGGGAGCTACTAAGTAGAAAGCGTGTATTTGGAGGCTCTCAGCCTGTCACCTTTTATGATTAGTTGGTCATGGGAGCATACTTTAGTAAACTAGAAACCTGGATATTTGGTTTTCCATTTTCCACTCTGTATGGTTGCTTTTCAAATAGAATTTGTTGTTCCTTTATATTATAGATGGGCAGAGAGCCCTTTTTGACAGTATAATGATCAAAACAGTCATAGGCACACTGTCAGAATAAACGCTTCTGCAGAACTTGGTGAAGCTCTTCGAGAAGCACTTCCATCTGATTCCCCTATGGTTTTGCAAAGTTAAGAAGCAAAGGTGTTGTAATGTCACTGAACATTACATTAGCGTGTAAGTTCTGAGTTACTTGTTGGGCTGATGAACTTAATGTTGTCCACAGGACAGAGGGAAAAATAATTAGCAATGATGTATCCAGTGTTTGGATTTGCATCTGATAAAATCTGCAGTAGAGTTATAAGCAATGTACAGGGCTGCCCTGGCAAACAGGAAGTTGTTAGGTTTATAAGGCTCAGTACTGACGAAGAGGGAGAGCAGAACGGGGCTCTTGCTTCCCAGAGCAGTTTCTGGGAGAAACCTTGTGTTCCTGGCTGAGCTAGCTCTCTATCAGTTATATGCCCCGTGTCCTTATATCTCCATAGTGTGCCCCGTTTTTGTCTTTTTTTTTTTTTCCTTCTTAGTTTATTGGGTATGAGTGTGTTTTGGGATGGGTGAGGAGTGGTACTAGAAGCTGGGAAAAGTTGAGATTCTGATTTCATTGTTCAGGGAAGTGATGGTCTGGGAGAGAAGATATCAAATGTGCTCTGGTCCCCATGTGGCCGTGAGGCCACAAGTTACCCCACCTCTGTGGCCCTGTCATCATCTGCAGAGCGGGATGGCACCACCTTGCTAAGCGGCACTGTTGGGACGTGAGAGGGCCAGGGCAGTAAACCGAGTATTTGTCAAGAGTCGGACTAGTGCCTGGCAGGTAGCAGGCGCCCAGCCAGTGTTTGTACTTTATCATGAAGCTCTTTCCATCAGGTCGCTAGAAAAGAACGGCATTAAATAATAGTGGTTGCTTTGTCACTGTTCTCGTGCTCGTTCCTGGGACCAGATCCTTTCTTCTGTTCCCCAGCATTTGTAGACACCGTCTCCCTCCTCCTCGCCTGTCTCTCTCTCTCTCTCTCTCTCTCTCTCTCTCTCTCTCTCTCTGTACCCCCTTCCCATTGAAAAGAAAGGTCAGAACTGATGGTTTTCTCTATTAAAATGTTACATTTACTAAGTAAGTCCTCTTTGTACCTGGCTTATGTTTGAAAGTTGCTGATCACATTTGATGAACCCTTTTCTTTCAAACACGTGGCACAACGGTCAGACCTGTCGGAAGACACCCTCTCGAACCAGTGGTTATTATCATTGCGTTGTTGTGTGGCCCCAAGCCCAAAGCATGATGGATTGTGGCAAGTAGATGCACTCAGCGGCCGTGCTGTGGTTTGCAGCTGGCTGCCCGCGCCGCCTTGGAAGTGCTGTCAGACTGGGGTGCGCGGCCTTCCTGGCAGCTGTGCCGGAAGGTGGATGCCATTGCCTGGACTTGACAGTCTTTGAAGCGAATTGGTTTTTGGAACTAGATACTATACAGTATACGAACGAGGTTCATACTCCGAATCTGATTTTATAAGTGTGCGACGAAGGGATCCTGTTCGGGTGCCTGATTCGGCCACTTGCTGGGTTTCCTCGTGCTCACCTGCTGTCTCTTGCGGGGCCGAGCCTGCTCTTGCGCATCCCCGAGACCGTGGCGCGTGGGAGGCCAGGCGGGGCCTGCTCCTTCTCCCTCTCTGTGTTGGGGCCAGTACAGGCGGTTCTAGACATCTAGAGAGCACAAATACACAATTCCGATTTGTTTTGACCTAAGATGACCTCTCATGTCCACTTCTCGGGAAGACAGTACTGGATGATGACTCAGAATGAGCCCCTGGAGTCGGATGCTGAGATGTGTCTGTCTTGTCACTCGGACCCGACCCGCTGACAAAGTCCTGGTAGGTGACTTAACTCCGCCCCTCCTGCATTCTCTCGGCTGAGGTCGAATGCGGCGTTGGGTAAAAACGCCACCTTGGAGGGTTGGCGTGCAGACGCAACATGTCAGCGTCACGGCCCACGGCCCACGTGCCAAGCGCTGCGCCCCGGTAGGGGGCAGTACTTCCGGCCCGCGGAGGCAGAACTGTGCAGGGCGGAGGGAGTGCTGTGCGCTAACCGCGTTCTCGCCCCAAGTCGGTTATCCACCTGACTCAGTCCGGTGGTCTTCAGAGCACCCCTGCACCGGCCCCCGGGCGACCCGCGTGTCGCGCGTCCCTCCCGCCAGCGTGGAACTTGCGCGGCTCCGGCGCCCCGGCGGTGACCGACACGTAGCAGGTGTTCAGACAGAGAACCTGGGCGGATGCGGATGGGAAAACAGAATTGCCGGGGTCCAGACGAGGAAAACCACCCAGGTGACTGGTTTTATGCTGGACCTTGAAGGATGAGGAAGAGTTTGCCATGCGTGTACAGGGTTGGAGGAGAGCATGCCAGCCAGAAAGGTGGAGGGTTAGAGGTACGCGGGCGCGGTGTGAATGAGGGGGATGGGTCACGCCCGGTGTCGCATCACCTGATGGCGAGTTCGTAAGGGGTTTGTAGGGGTTTGTTTTCTGTGTGGGTCATTTACCGAGCTGCCAGGACCATTTCCATCCAAACTCCTGCTCTGCTTGTTGCAGGAAGTGTTTTCATGGAGAGTTCGATGTGGTAGCTTTATCTTTTTGGTGGAAGTTCATTTCTAGAGGATCAGCTATTCCTCAGTGATATAATCAAGCACACATAGGACTAAATGGTGATGGTAGAGGAAATGGTGAGGAGGAGGAGGAGGATGGCATTCGAAATCACTTTACGGGGCTTTTTCCAAACATTTTCACCTGTTACTTCACAGGACTCTCTTGATAGGTATATAGGATTGGTGGGCATCCCTGGAGTCTGTATATATTTTTTGCGTTTGCCTAGGGCCTTGAAAGGAATAGCGTACAAAGATGCACCAGGCAAGGCTCCTTGGATTATTACAAAAGGCCTGAGCTCCCGAGTTCTACCTGGTGTCTTTGTTACTGACCTGGGCCCTGGGCGGGGAGAGTAACGAGTAACATGCTTGAGAAATGTGGTTCGTGCACTCCATTTTGCTTCCCACTGGGCTTTCTGAAGGATGGTGACACTCACAGTCCACAGGCTGCCCTGGCTCATGGTCAGCCTGCCAACCTCATGGTTTGAGAAGCAAATGAAGAGGTCAGTGAGACTCAAGTCCCTGCCCTGTACCATTTATAATGCTTCATTTTTCTCTCTAAATTCATCACCCCTTTGCAGGTCCTAGGTTCCATGAGGGCAGGGTTTTGTAGTATTTAGTGCTGATACCATGCAGTCAAAGCAGTGCTCGGCACGTAGAAAATGTGAAGCGAACATTTCGGATGAATGAGGAAGAAATAGACGGTAGCCTCACAGCAAGTCTGCAAAAAGTTCACTTGCCCTACGTTCTTAGGTTCTTATCTGAGCTCCTGTTTCTGGTGGAGGTGTGACTGGAGGTGTAGACTCCTCCCAGAAATTAGGTTTGCTAGTAGGCAGGGCACGTGTCGTCTCCACTGTCTAAGAGAGACGAGTTAGCTGGGTCTGCAGTGCAAATGAATGGCTTTCTCAGCTGCGTCAGAGAGGCATATCAATAGTCATTTACAGGTAATCTGTGCATAGTTAGGTATGTATATCTTGTGCTTTGCCACCCAGACGTTTTCAGTATTATGAACACACTTTGCATAATAACAGTGACGTTTCCCTATGTAGCAGAACCCATTCTTCTGTGGTGTATATTTATTATAAATTGACATGATTAATTGTGACAGAAATTGATTTGCAGAAATACTGTTATCAGATCTGATCAAACATGAATCATACTGCACACAAATACTTTTTTTTTCAAAAACATCTCCGAGGAAAGAAAAAAAAGCAACTTGGTTTTTCTCTTTTGTTCTCTCTCTTTCTAGAAGAGGATGGTTTGAGCTAATCTGTATGAAATGATTTTTCTCTTCTATCTGGTATTTTGATCTTGAACCTTTAGACCTATGTAAAACACATTTTCTTCCTCTATTCTTTCCTTTATGATTCTCCTTAATTTTTTCCAGCATTTTAAATCATTTAAATATTTTACATGTAATGTTTAAGGATATTAACGATTTGACATCTTTTGTCAGTGGTTGTTAGTATATTTAATATTAACGTTTAAGGTCCAAGAGGTCAAGTGTGTCTGCTCATTGTTGATTTCCTAGCACAGAGTGGACTTCAGATGTTTGTGGAATAAATGAATTTATTAAATACTTGTTGTATTAGACACTCTGAAGGACTGGGTGCAGCTGGGAAGGGGGTACCTGAAGGAAGTGTGACCCAGCTGCTCGAGGAGCACTTGGGGGGTGTAAGTCATGGGTTAGTCACAGGAGTGGCACGTTTGAGATTGAATTTAAAGCTTAAATGGGATTGAAGGAGGAGAGGGGGAGTGGATAACAGCACAAACTCATGGAACCCTGGGAGACCACGGTAGGTTCTGGGTTGGTGAGGAATTCTGGGTGGATGGTTGCTGTAAGGAAGGAAAAGAAGGATTAACTTGTCTTAATTCCATTTCAGAATCTGATAGAAACATGGACGTTGCCCTCAAAGTAATGGAGGAATCGTTGTAACTCTTAGGCTTAAAGGGTTGTTTTAACATTGTTGAACCTTGTGCCATAGAAGTGCTTCAAAAATGAGATCTTTAAAAAAAATCAGTGCTAAAAATTTCAGTTTGAATGTTTTATTTTCAGAAATGGTTACTGTGTGTGCACATGAATAGCTGTGTATATGTGTTTGTGTATATACATGTGTATACACATAAGTGTATGTATGTCAGATACTAATCTTGAGAAAAATAAATATATAAAGTATATAAATACAGTTATAGAAAATAGCATATATAACTCTACATAAAGTTGAGTAGTTTCATGTATTTAATTTTAACTTGTACACTTGCTCATACTGATCGTGCTTTGCTTAGGGCAGATTATTACCATATTGATCTCAGAAAAGAACTAAGAGGGAAGTGCCAAATTATTGTTATTGCCAAATGATTGAATAATCAGCTTTATTAGGTAACATGATGGGTTGCAGGAGAGATCATGTTTCTTTCAATTATTAAGCTGTGAAACTATCCTTCTTATTGTGACTTGATCCTGCAGCCTGGCAGAGATAAGAAGTCTGGAGACCTACTCCAAATTCAGCTTATTACAAAAAAACACTTAAAAAGATAAAATTATGCCCTTATTTGTACTGCTATTTATTTAGATTCAACATCCAGAGATTAGAGAAAGTTAAGGGCAGCAAGTGTCAGCCCTAGTACTAAGCATCTTTTCGAAAAATTATGTCATCCTCAACAATAGAGTTGAGAGAAAAAAGCAAGATGAGAAAGCAGTGCTCGTGATGTGAGTTTTGTATTTGATTAGGAGTCTGGCTGTTTTTAAAAGAACAGAAAGAGCCCATGTTCAGTTAGAGACTAAACAGCATCATGATTTGCATTGAACAGCAGTATAACTTATATGGAAATAGGACATGTCTTGATCATTACTATAGACTCAGTGTACTGTTGGTTCCTACTCCTGCTTGAGGCGTAATGAATGTTTCCAAGTGGAGTTGTTGAGTGTTTGTGCTCAGCTAATCCTGGGTTCAGGTCCCGGCAATGTTGACTATTGTCTGTGCATTAGAGAAGTTAACTTTTGGGAGTGTTCTCTATTCTGAAAATGAGTGGAGATGTCACGTGTGGAGGCCCAATAAGGTACCTGCAGGCAGCAGATGACTGGCCAGAATACAGAAGCAGCTATTATGATGGTGGTTAATATTTTAAATTATCACACTATAGTTGGTAATATTTTTAAGGGACTTCTTATTTTCTTTGGTAGTTATGTCCAACCCCTTGTCTCCTTCTTTACGAAGTCGGCCTCCCTTACCAGGCTGTAGTCCCCCACAGGCCTGGGGACCGTTTCTGTTTCATTCACCTCTGTGTCTCACGGTGCTGGGCAGACAGCAGGATTCCGGTCCGCTCAGTGATCGATGGGCACACTGGATATCTGTCATGGCTCCCTGTTCTTTTGGCGTGTAGCATCAACACGTTTGCCTTCCCTTGCTCCGGACTTTCCGGTTTCGTATCGCCTGTATTGAAGGCCTCAGCTCTAATCTGAAGTCCCCTGCATGTCACTGCCTCCATTAAAAGGTTGCGTGCTTCTTGTGGTTTTCCTAGCCACGTAGGCTGAGTGCCCCATGTGGTCTCTACGTGTTTATGGAAGCTCGTTTCTGACTGTGCCACTTACCTGTTGCATGACTTTGGCCAAAATGAGGCTGACAAAGGTTTGTTATAAGGGTTCATTTTTAAAATCATAGACGTGTGTGATATAGATGCAGAACTGCTGTAACATTTCATATTTGTAGAGCACTTAGCATGGTTCCAGCCCCCCCCCTAGTGCGTCGGGAGTGACCCCTCGTATCCCAGGAAGATTGGGATTCTTACTTGGGGGAAAGAAGCCAATGATTTATATCTACACACGGAGGAATACCTTATAATCTAAGGCCAATCGGTGACTGTTGCTTTTGATGAGCTCTCCAGCTCTGAAAAAGAACATGTCTACCCAGTGTCCCTTACTTTTTGACTTGTTGTCTGTAATTTAGATTTGTAGCTTTTTGCTGTAGGAAATTGACTACTCTTTGTTAATTAAGTGCAGTGTTCTGGTTCCAGAAATGTTACATGGAAGAAAGCACCCACCCTCCTAGCCTCCATGCCTTCATAAACGTCTGATAGTGTAGAGCCCATCTTTGAACCTTGTGACCTCGGATAAATTGCTTCTCTGCTCTGCTCTGAGCTTCTACTTCCTCAGATTTAAAATGGAGATAACGTAGATAAAATGGAAGAATGAGAAAGACTTCTTAGTTTGTGAACTGTAACACAAAGCCCAAGTGCTATCATCATCACCGTTGTTATTTTCAGGGTTATTGAAACACAGGTGTGGGATTCAACATTTTTTTATAATTGGGTTTGAAAAGTTCAATAATATGAAAGTGAGTAACGAGTACAAGGTAATGTGTAATCAAGTGTTAAGAGGAAAGCCAAGGAGCAGACTGAGGGCATATTATTTAGAAAAGGAAGTGTCACTGGGTGTAGAAATTCTGAACTTCAGTATCTGCCCGTGCTGATGGTGAGTAATGGGTAAACGTTCTCTGTTTTTTGTTTGGTTTTGTATTGGAATTTGTGAAACTACTTCTTTGTGTAATATCTTTGGGTTTAGACACAAATCATTAAAATAGGTGGTGACAGTAATGGCATTGGAAACATGGCATTAAGCATTCGATTTTATTTATGTGTCTACGATTTGTGGAATGCATGCTGTGTGCCACTTGGTAGGCATACTTATTTTGAATGATATTTTAGAGCAAAATAAATAATTTTTAACGTTCTATCTCTGTCGGTTCCCAGAGAGAACTGAAGCATACAGTAGCACCACTTTCAGAGTTCAGGAGTGTTGGCCGGGGGATGGGGTGGGGAGTCAGTCAAGCGGGTACATCCCAGTAGGGAGGCTGGTGGTCTGGCAGGGCAGCGGTGGGGCGTCCATGGCTACGGAAGCCTCCACTCTGCTAGGTCGGTGGCCTGTGGCGCCAGTGTTACAGATTGGAGTCGTGACAAATGAAATGACCAGCTGGAGAGGCTGGACAGCAGGCAGGCCTCTCCTGCTAGTGCCACGTAGCCGCAGTGAGGAGCGGGAAAGATGTGGGGTGCCCTGGGGTTGGAGGGAAACTGCCAAAGATTGGACTGTGCTGACCTCAGCCAGGAAGCATGTCTCAAGGTGACAAGAGGCTGTGACGAGGTGGTCTGAGGGGACTGTGGGAGCCCAAGTCCAGAGCGCAGCCATGGTCAGGACTGAGGAGCAGCGGGTCCCCACTAGCAGCGAGAGTTGGCTGAGGGATGCACGGAGACCCCAAGCAGCACTGACTGGCCTTCTTGCCTGACCCCAGGCCACCTCCACGATGTAGGAAACTCCTCTTGGCCCCTACTTTGCCACCACAGGATGCCACCCATTGGATGCTCTTTCGACGTATTCCCCCCACAGTCAGGTTTCTTGCTTCCTTCACCCCCATCTTTGATCTGCTCCCAGGGAAGATGTTAATCTGAAGAGATCCGTAGGCACCGCTTAGAGTCCGCTGCCTCTTTGTAAATCAGCCCATTAATAAAAGCATCCAGAGGGGTTGGCTTAACCCTCTGTCCTTTCCAAAAAAAAAAAAAAAAAAAAAAATTCTTACGGTGGGAATGTCAAAACTTCCCTCTTTGGGTTGTTGCAAAGATGAAATAGGATAATTACTGTCGGGTCTTAGGCACAGGAAGTACTCAATCCTTGTTGGCTGGTGAGACCGTACTTAGTTCTGCCGCCCACGAAAGAGTTTGGATGCAGTGAAGATGGCATGGGGCCGCCAGCCCTTGAGCGGCAGATAAAGTCACGAGAGTGGATGGGATCCAAAAGCAAACTATGTAGGCCCACGTGAGAAAGCAGATGTCTGACAGAAAAATCGGAGCGGCACATACAGACTTTTCATAAAACAGTAATAAATATACTTGAAGTAACTAGCAAGAAAACTAAACACAATGTGATGATAATTTGCATGGGCCACCATGCCTCGTGTTTCTTAAAGCTTTATTCAAATTAAGAAATAATTGTTCAAAATAAGATTGTTTTTACTGGGAGCCTAGTTGGTGGCTTGTACAGGAGGTAATCACGTTGACCAGTATGGAAGAGTCCTTAAGTACCACGTCTTAGAACCTTGTGCGCGCCCGTGAATGACTCGGGGTTCGAAAAGGTCGCTCTGTGGCAATGCTTTGTAATCAGGAAGGAAGACGGTTTGGGAATGCCCGTTTATTTGCTCAGTCTGTGTTTCTTGCCTTCCGTATACTGGCCTCGTTCTTGGCACCAGGTGCACGGTCATGAGCGGCGTGGCCAGGACCCTCCTCTAGCCGAATTTGAGTGTTAGCAGGCGGATCAGCACATAAAAGGAAGCACAGAGAAGGGTTCGTTGTCGGAGGCCCAAACCAGGGCATTTCAGTGTGAGGGGGCCAAAGGGACCGCCCCGTCGATGGATCTACCGTCGGGGGCTTCATAGGAGCACAGAGACGCGCGTGCAGTCCAGACTGGGGTGTGAGAAACGGCTTTCCGGGAGACTGTGAAGCCTGAGCGGAGGCTTTCAGGTTGAGAATTAGCGAGGCCAGGAAACAAGAAGAAGGCCTCGCCTGCTCTTGCCTTCGCTGCCCTGGGATTGCCTGGGCGCAGGGGCAGAGAGAAAAGATAAAACAGACTTCTCTGGAGGGTTCTCCCAACCTCCTCTGACCCTTAAGAGCTCCCTTTCCTGTTCCTGAGACCAGAAGGAGGCCGTTGATCACCGGTGCAGAGTTCTGAGTTTGGGGCTGCCTTGAAGTCCAGGATGGGGAAAATAGGAGGAAGACGAGAGACCCCTCAGCCCATCACTTCCGTGGCTGGCTTCCTTCCTTCCTTCCCCAGTCCTCTGCTGCCGATGGCCCTGACTACACTGCGCTCTGCCCAGGTTTCGGCCGCATTCCTGGGAGATTCCTGCATTCCTGGTAGCCTGTGCTTACTTCTGCTTTAATTGAAGCCAGAATCGGAAGCTTCTTTTAAAATGGAGAATTTGAACTTTTCTCAAATTTTTTAAAGTAGTCGCATAAACTCATTTTGTAGATATGTAGTAGTTAATGATTTTCATTTTACAGAAATGATTTCCAGTGTAGTTAATGAATTTCATTTTATAGAAATGATTTCCAGTTTTTCCTATTATAAATAACACTGCAGTAAACTTCTTTGTGCATTAAAAAAATTGAACCTAGTTCAGATTATTCCTTTTGAATATTCTTTGTTTTTGCTATTATTTAAGCATAATATCAGATAATATTATATATGCTGTGTACTAGGCACTGTGCTTAGTGCATTAGCTCATGTAATTCTTTTTCTTTTTTAATTTTTTTTTTTAACATTTATTCATTCTTGAGAGACAGAGACAGAGCATGAGTGGGGGAGGGGCAGAAAGAGAGAGAGAGGGAGACACAGAATCTGAAGCAGGCTCCAGGCTCTGAGCTGTCAGCACAGAGCCTGACGCGGGGGCTGGAACCATGAACTGTGAGATCGTGACCTGAGCCGAAGTTGGACACTTAACGAACTGAGCCACCCAGACGCCCCTAGCTCATGTAATTCTTAAAATACTTCAGTGGAATAAATACTCCTCTTTGTTGTTAAAGAGTTTTTAATTTTTTTAATGTTTATTTTTCAGAGGGAGAGAGAGAGAGAGACAGAGTGCAAGTAAGGGAGGGGCAGAGAGAGAGGCAGGCACAGAATCTGAAGCAGGTTCCAGGCTCTAATCTGTCCACACAGACCCGGACCCGAGGCTCAAACTCATGAAACACAAGATCATGACCTGAGCCGAAGCTGGATACTTAACCAGATGAGCCACCCAGGCACCCCTGAAGAGTTTTTGATTAGGAGCGTCTTTAACAAAGTAGCTAAGAAGTTGTTATATCAAAACTGAAGAATGGATTGTAATTTTTCCAGATATTTCTGAAAATTTGTTCAATTTTGTTTCTTTTAAATATAAACATTTAATATAAATATTCTCCTGCGCAGAAACTGATCACAATAGTGAATGGGTTTAATACAAAAGCATCTTCTTATTGAATAAGTCATTATCACAACTAGAAATAAAGTTTCTTTATTGTGGCTTCTGAGTTTTATGTCTATCATTAGTTTAAAATATGAAGAAAGTTAAAAAAATGTTCTGAAGATATGAAGAATATATAAGAATATTCTTGAATTTTATAAAATACTTAACAGCAGTCTCCAGGCTGTGTGTAGGATATATTCTAAATTTGGATCGTCAGCCAAGTCTGCTTTTTTTTAAGGCTTGCAAGCTAAGAACGGTTGAAAAAATATATACCCTAACATGTAAAAGTTATATGAAATTCAAATTTCAGTGTCCATAAATAAAGTTTTATTAGAATACAGCCACACTTCATTTGTTTACCTATAGCCTGTAATTTCCCCGTAGCTTTTGTGCTGCAACAGAATTGAAGAGCTGTAATGGACTTAACTGCTTGCAAAGCCTAAATATTTACGATCTGACCGTTCACAGAAAATTTTCTGACCCTGTTCTAAGTCAAACTGTTACACATCTTTCAATGTATAAATCATATTACTAGAGGTGTGAGTCACCAGGGACTTTGGATTTGACATACCCAGTTGTCTTTTGACAGCCTGTGACTCATCAGCTTTGTGAAATAGGGGTTGTGAGCTTTAAATGTGATCATGAAACCAATATGTGTGAGTCCTGGTAAGTGTTCAGTATATGTTAATATATTAATATATTTTAACTGTCTTCCCCACTTTCCCTTAGCTTGCAAGCTGACCTGTGGTTTTCTAGTTAACCCAGTAATGTAAATGAACTAATGTTACTATCATGGACTTACCTTGCCTCCTCTCCCTCATTTGCATAGAATTCCTTCCTTTGCACATTGCCCTAGGAGTGAGAGTGCATTCTCCCCAGTTCTTGGTAAATCTAGGAACCCACCTATGTTCTCCTTGGCAGGGACAAGCTCCTTATGTTGTCTCCAACATAATTCTCTAGAATTATTCTCTAGAGAGAATTCTTTGGGTTTTAGAAAAAATTAAAAACATTCCCTCTAAAAAAAAAAAGAGAGAGAGAAAAAAACCCAGGATGAACAAAATGTTTTGGAATTCATGCATTCTGTTAGACAAGTTTTTTGTTTTAATACTATAACCACTTCTTTTTAAAAATTATTTTATTTTAGTATTATTATTATTTTCTTTTTTTTTAAGTAGGCTCTATGCCCAGTGTGGAGCCCAGTGCAGGGCTTAAACTCGCAACCAGGAGACCAAGGCCTGAGTTGAGATCAAGGGTTGGACACTTCAATCGACTGAGCCACCCAGGTGCCCCAACAGTTAGCTAAGTTTTATATTCATGCAGGTTAATATTTAGTCTGGGTAAAGATACACATTGTGTGTGTGTGTGTGTGTGTGTGTATTTCATTTTTAACTTAGGGTATAAGAATATTGGTTTGGTTAGAAAGCTAAGGACTGGAGAGCCCAAGAGATAAGGGGCAGTGGTCCTATTGGTTGGAGACTCAGGAGAGAGTTGACATAGTTTCATCAGTAGATTAATGCAGTAGTTCTCAAAAGTGTGGTCTGTGAATCCTGGAGGGGGTCTGTGAGGTCACAACAATCTTTTTTCAATAACATGATGTTTCTTGCCTTTTTCACTATGTTAACATTTTTTACTGGTAATGCAGAAGTAATGCGGGTAAAATTTCTGGTCCTTTAGCACAGATCAGGACAGTGGCACCAAACTGTATTTGATGGTAATTTTATTCTTCACTACCAGGTGCTGGCAGGAAAAAAAAAAAAAGCCAGTTTCAATTGAGAATGCTCTTGTTGGAACAGAAAATTGTTCATGCGATTGAATGTCACTCTTTGGATACATTTGTTTTTAATATTCTTTGTGTCAAAAAGGGAAGCCTGTGTACAGTACGTCTTCTGGATGCTGAGTAGTAAATCGTAGTTGTCTCAAGGAAAAACCATGTGATTGTTTGAGCCATTAGCTGAACTAGCCACTTTTTTCATAAAAATCCATTTTTACTCAAAAGAAAGGCTGACATTGACAGGTGAGTTAAGGTTATTCACATGTGGGTATTTTACAGAAGTGAATGAAGTGAACCTTTACTTCAGATTAAGTAGCTCACAGTATTTGTTACCAGTGATAAAATTTGAGTTTTCAAATGAAAATTAGATTTTTGGAAATTCCGAGCACATGCTTAACCGATTCCTAATACTTAAAGATTCTGGTGAGAGTAGTGACATAAACAAATGTGCTTTTTAAAATATTGTCAAGGAAATGTGTTTGCGTTTGGAAGATGTGCACGAAAAGCCGGCATTTTACAAATGATCATGTGTGATGTTACAAAGGTGCACATGAGTAAAAATTCACTCCAAGTACAAGAGAGTCTAAAGGGTTATAATTTAACAGAGTATGAAAAGTTCACTGATAAGTTTCAGATTCCTCGTTGCCACTCACCTTTAAGAAACTAGTGCTTGTTGAGTTCTGATGTACGAAGACCATCCACAGTCGTCTGCAAAGACCCCTCCTTTTCCCAAATGCGTGCTTGTGTGGATTTTTTCCACACACTTTCACAGCAACCTGTTGGAATATTTGAAACACAGAAGAAACAAGAGAATTCAGCACTCTTTTTTAAGACAGACATTAAAGACGTGTACAGAAGTAACACTGCCATTCTTGTTTATTTTTTTCCTTTTTTTTTGGAAATTGCAGTTATTTCCATGAAAATATGATTTTATATTAAAATGTAACCATTAACTTTATTATTCTCAAATTAACAAACGTTTTCAAGTTTTTCAGTTTTAATTTAGAAGGTAGTAAATATTAATAGGTTATAACACAGACACAAAGCTCTCTGAGGTTCTTAAATATTTGTAGGAGTCTAAGTCTGAAGAGGTCCTGGGGCGCCTGGATGGCTCAGTTGGTTAAGCATCCAACTCTTGATTTTGGCTCAGGTCATGATCTCCCAGTTTGTGGGTTCCAGTCCTGAGGAGGGCTCCGCACTGACTGCAGATTCTGCTTGGGATTCTCTCTCTCTCTCTCTCTCTCTCTCTCTCTCTCTCTCTCTCTCCCCCCCCCTCCCTCCCTCCCTCCCTCCCTCTCTCTGCCCCTCCCCTGCTTACATGCTCTGTCTCTCTCTCTTAAAATAAATAAACTTAAAAAAAAAATAAAGGGGTCCTAAGATTAAACAGATGGGAAACTCTTGGATTTGTGAGACCATGTTTCACATCTAGGATAATGCTTACTGGGAACTATAGAAAAGCTTGTTCCATGAATGAGTTAAATTTCTTGGCCAGTGGCTATTAACACATTGCTAGGTGTTCTGGTTGTTGTTTTAGTAATTGCTTACTCTATAGACCACAATCATAACATAATAAAGTAAGGTGTTTTAAAATTAACTCTTTTGTACATTTAAGAATATTTTGGTAACAGGAAAAGTCACATTAATTTTATAAAGATAGCTTTTAATAATCAACTGTATACTCTCCTGAACCACAATCACCCTTCAATGGTTATTTGCAAACCTATAGGTTGGTAACCTGACAAATAAATCTCAAGACTGAAAGTACCAAATGGAATGCTGACATTTGTTGAAAACCAGGGCTGCTGTGTTGCCTTAATATGACATAGTGGATACAGAAACATTTTGAGTAGCTGAGTCTTTGAACAAATATAGAGGATTATAGGCACAAGACATGTGGGTTGTACTACTTTGCCCTATCTTATATTTTTTTATCTGAATTTTGTGTCTGTTAAAATGAATTTTTCATCTACTTCCTGACAGTAATTAAAAATACTTGTATATTTGTTGGGGCACCTGGGTGGCTCAGTCGGCCGAGTGTCCAACTCTTAATGATCTCATGGTTCGGGTTCGTGAGATCGAGCCCTGTGTTGGGCTCAGTGCTGAAAGCACAGAGCCTGCTTGGGCTTCTACTCTCTCCCTCTCTGCTTTTCCCCTGCTTGCGCACAGGCTCACACTCTCTTCCTCTTTCAAAATAAATAAATAAACTTAAAAAAATACTTGTATATTTGTTGGACTAACCCACTTAGAGAAAGCTCCGTGTATGGAGAAGCAGTTAAGACGTTTCAAAGAAAATGGGAAACAAATGGAATATATAGGCCTACGGTCTATTTCCCGTTACTTTTTTGTATATGGCCAGGCTGGAGATTAATTGGTATGTTGTATACATAATATAATTATATCTGATTGTTCTAGTACACTTTGTTTAGGTGACTGTCCTTTCTCTACTGAATTGCCTTTGAATCTTTGTCAGAAGTCATGCACGTACATTTTTTAAAATTAGCTCATCGTTTATTTGGCCCCGTCGGTCTTTGCAGGGGCTTGCCACCCTTGAGGATTCAGTTCACCTGGTTCTGTGCCCCCGCCTCCTGTTGGGCTCAGATATTACTGTGCGGATCCCTCATCCTGCGTCAGTGTTTAGGACCAAGCCGCGGAGTCCTGCTGCCGCGTGCCTCGGGGTGTAAGCTGTGCCTCGGCCTGCTGGGCTGTGAAATGTGGGCGGTGAACTACCTTAGGACCCCAGCAAATAGCTGAACTCCAACTAGAGGAAGTACGGCGTGAATTTAGCCTGGATTAGTGTGTTAACGGCAGTCAGAAAGGTGATCGCGCCTCCTTCCCGCATCTGTCCAACAGACAGTTATAGCCCCATCGCGTTTGTGGGTCCTTTGTGGTTTCACGCTTCCCTGACCAGGGGTTGTATGGTGATCTTGTCATTATAGGTCCCCGTGTTCTACCGGGGCTGAGCGCCTTCAGGCTGGTGGATCGGTGTTGTTTCCCCAGCAGACGCACGGGCACAGGCCACGGCACCTGGGCAGGATGGATGGATGGATCACTGGGTGGGTGACTGAATGTTGGGCCAAGAGTGGTGGATGAACAGCCTGTTTTTGCTTCAGGGAGGTGATCAGAGAATCTGGGAATTGAATCACTGAACTACATACAAGGAAGTAGTTTTGCTTTAAGCTAGATATTTTACGAAGCACGGCTTAAGCATTCCTTTCGAAATGTAAATACGAGCGTCGGAGAAGGTGTTCCTTTCCGGGGAAGTCCGTGAAGGCCCTGCAGATGAGCTAAGGGCCAGGTTGGAGATGGAGCTGAGGGCACGTGAGCTGTAGATCTGGATGGATGTGCGCGTGGATGCCGAAATGGGAGGAAAACTGCGGGGAACGGAAAGGTCATGCAAACAAAGAGAAAGTTTATGCAGAAGACACAACAGTGAATTGGGGAAACTCTTCAGAAGCAATTTGTCTTTTTAAACCAGTACCAGGGTTAAAAGAAACCACACAATCTGCCAGGTTGAACCTGGGGCAGGCTACTTAATACCGAGGCGGGTGGCTACCCTGGTGACACTCCTTAACTCGAAATGCGCACGCCCGGGTGTACTCATGTTCTCCCCTGCTGTGCAATAAACCACCCAGACTTCAGTGGCGCAGAACAGGGTCGTGTTCGCGTGCACGGTTCCGTGGGTGACTGGGTGCGGCTCTCTCTGGGAGGCTCTCCTGTGGTGGCAGCGAGATGGCGGCCAGGGTTGCGGTTACCCAGAGGCCTGGCCGGGCCGACATCCAGGCTGCCCCTCCAGCAGGTGCTGCTCAGTGCCGGTCGCCGGGAGCTCGGGCGGCAGGTGACCGCCAGCCTTCCTGTGGCCTGGTCGCAGCCTGGGCTTCTTAGCGCACAGGGGCGGGGCTCCCAGACGGAGTGTCCGGAGAGCGAGCAGTTCCAGAGGCTCGGGCAAGGACCCGGAATACTTCTTAGGACCTCGCCCCCGAGGTCCCACGGGGCCACCTCCGCCGCTTACTTTTGGTTAAGTCCCGAAAATGAGTCCAGGTAGAAGGGGAGATGAGGCCCCCTGCCTCCCTGGGGGACCAGCGCAGAATTTGCCACCGTCTGCATGATTTGACTAGCCATGGGCACGAGCGCGGTTTCATTATTTCACGGGGGGTAGTGGTCCTCGGAGCAGTGCGGCTGCCTCCAGCCCTGCGGTGCCTCCTGTCCCCCAGGCTGGGCTCTGTGAGTGCCCCGCGGGGGCGGCAGGAAATCACCGGTGTCACCGCCAGCGGACGTGCTGGAAATACTCCGTGTGTCCTGACGGTAGGCTTGTAGGGGTCTTTCTGAAAAGGAGGTGTTATCTCATGACCGGAGCCACCCTCCTGCGCGCCTTTTTCTCGTCTTCACGCTTCATTTTCATGGCTCTTTTGAAGGCTTTCGAAGTTTGTAAACGTTTCCTTTCTACACGAACTCAGCCTTACTACCTTTAACATCAGCATCTCTTGTGGCCTGCTACTGATAGGAAGCAGAGTACCTGAAAGCCCTTTTCTTGGGCTGGGACAGTGCGTGGAAGGTGGCGATTTGTAAGGGCATCAGGCCGGGTCTGTACAAGTGAAGAAATCGACATTACGTTTTAAAGGAGATGTATCTAAAAGCAGCAGTCATTTGTTCACATCTGCTGTGTGTCCCGTGCTGTGCTTAGTAGGTTTTCTTTATGCACTAAACCCACTTTTTTAGAGTAACCCGTGAAAAGCGTGTAGTATTTCCCCCAGTTTTACAAGTGAGGAGAGTGTAACCAAGTGGATGAGGAACTTACCTGAGGTCATAAGGCGAGAAGTCAGCCGTTCTTTTTGCGTTATTCCATCTGACTTCTCAAAAACATATTATTATTCTGTTAATAATTGGATCACTGTGAGATGATTGATATGTCAGGACAAAATAGGAGGCAGGCCTGTCCTTTTGCACTAAATCACAGCGGCACGTAACTTCCTTGTCTTTTCGCTGCCCTGCGGTTCGTGGCCCAATTCTTATGCCGATGTGTTCCTTTAAGGACATTGCGTGGCTCCGTTTGAAGGCAATGAGTGGGTTTCCGGATGTTCACAGACTCAAAGATGAAAACGACCTGGTTACGGTGCATCCATATTGCGTTGCTTGGAGGGATTGAAGCCTTAGTTCGTAAAACACTTGGTTTGGGGCTTTGGGGGTTGTGGGAGCAGAGCTTTTGGTCACAATTAAGAAATGTCTCTGCAGCTGTGTCTTCCTGAGTGCATCACCTGCCTTGCTGGATTGCCCCTCACCTGGGAGACCACCTTCCTTGAGGCAGCCAGATCGCTCTTGTACCAGCCAGAGCTGAGCGCGTCATTCTTGGTTGACAGTCTTTCAGCAAGCCGCAGGTTCCACGTGCCTTACTTGACCCTGAACTAGACTGGATCGAGCTCTTCTGGTAACGTCTTTCTTAGCCTGTGCACCCGCCTGTCGGGACACCCGGCACCCTTTGCTGTAATTATCTCCCTAATGACTGTCTTCTTTGCTCTCTAACTTTTTGGTCACAGAAATAAGTTTCTATCTTATTTTTGAAAGAGCCCCACAGCCAGCGTGTCCCCTGGCGTGTGAAAGGCATTCGGTAAATAGGTGAATGGAATGATTTTGAAGTAATGAGCAAAGCGTTGGTTTTCTTCTTCTTTTCGAATATAATGAGTACACATATGTTAATCGTTTATTCATTGAGTCATCTGAAATATATTGAGCATTTACTAAGAGTTGTAGAGGATACAGTGGAAGGGAAGATGGTAACCTACCCTGAGGCTCACAGGCTGCAGTGGGGAGGAGACGTGTGGTGGTACCAGTGGTGACCGCTGTGTGCACAGCCTGCTCTTATGCACCTGTCTTCCTCTGTCCCGATCAGTACTGGGTATTTTCCTCTGAAAGAATCCCCATTAGTGTAAATATGAGTTAGAGCTGGTTCAGACTGGTTCTGTTCATTGTGCCTACTCTTAGAACTGCCTTGCTTTTCATAATTCTCTTTCTGCAACCACAGTTCAGTTTGGTGCCTCGTCTAGTGGGCAGGCACCTCACTGTGCAGGTAGGAGATGAGCAAGGTAGCAGAACACTGGAGATGTCAGTTGTGGAGGGAAACTGATATTTTCAGTGTGGGGTGTTTGTTTGTTTGTTTGTTTGTTTTTTTTTGGCAGGGGGTATGTCGCTTAGAAGTACATAAATTAGGTGCACCTGGGTGGCTCAGGTGCTTGAGTGGCTGACTTTTGGTTTCTGCTCAGGTGATGATCTCACAGTTTCGTGGGTTCGGGCCCCACATCATGCTCTGTGTTGACAGTGTGGAGCCTGCTTGGGCATTGCTCTCTCCCTCTCTTGCTCTGCCCCTCCCCTGTTTGCACTTTCTCTGTCTCTCTCAAAAATAAATAAATAAACTAAAAAAACTAAATATAATATAGGTAATTATAATAGGTAATGTAAGGTAATTAATATGTAATGTCAGTACCTTCTGACTTCCAGGAATTATTTATATTTGTTTTCTGGTTTCGTTGCTTATAGCAGTCAGTGCTGTATGGTAGGCATCATTGTATTTTGCCCATAAAGAAAGAGAATGTCAAAGAGTAAGCAATTTGACCAAAGTCATGCAGCTTCTAAGTGTTGGAGATGTCATTTAAATTCATTTCCGCCTATTTTTAAATGAGTCTTTCTACGAATCCACCTTGATTATTAAAACTCCTTAAAGAGGTTAGAGTGGGAGAGAGCCAAAGCATAAGAGACTGTTAAAAACTGAGAACAAACTGAGGGTTGATGGGGGGTGGGAGGGAGGGGAGGGTGGGTGATGGGTATTGAGGAGGGCACCTTTTGGGATGAGCACTGGGTGTTGTATGGAAACCAATTTGACAATAAATTTCATATATAAAAAAATAAATAAATAAATAAAATAAAATAAAAAAAACCAAAACTCCTAAAGCACTTGGCTATGTGTGTGAGTGTCCCTTTATACAAAATGAAAATTTCAACTCTTATCTGTAACTTTGTCCTTCATTATAATTTCTTCTTTTTGAAGATATACAACCTTAGCTGCAGAATATAGCCAGCAGGTCATGTTTCTGTTATGGGCACAGTATCTATACATCTTAGTTTCTACTTTCATCATATTTTTTAAAACTATTAAGTTTTTATTCTAGAAGCACATCGGAGTGTCTTAAGCCCATTTATCTTACTTTTTCTTCCTGAGTTTTTAGCCTTGCCTGGAGGAGGAGATTTACTCTGGAGTTTTGTTTGATCAAAGACACTTTCTGTATTAGGTGGCAATTAAACAAATTTTTAAGCAGTTTCCTTTTATCTGGTCTTCCTTGCTTGCTAGAGCTCTTATCCCACTTAACTTCCACAGAGTTAAAATGAAATAGCAAATATTTTTTACATTTAAAGTAGAGTTTGCCTTCGTTGTGTGATGGAGTTGGCTACAGTTACCTTCAGGATTTTGTCCCAGAACATCATGTTGTCATATCGATGCAGATGATACCGTGTCTCTTCATTGAAGAGTTTATCACTGATCTCAGAAAAATCACCGCAACTGCTGAGGTAGGTCGGACTTAGGCCTAAAAACCAGAACAAGAGCATTTCAAGAAGAGGTCGAAGTTCAGTTTGGGAGTGGTATAGTGGCCAGTGAGGGAAATGCGATTCATTTTGAGGACCCGTGGGAATCTGTTTTTGTTTTTTGGGTTTTTTTTTTCTCTTTTAATAAAGTGATTAGCTAAAGAGTTGATATTATTGAAACTTTTCTGTGCGGAAGAGGCCATGCTTCACCTGGTGTCAGTCACAGTTCTCTGTTTCCAAAGAAACTGACCCTGACCAACCCAACAAAAGTTGAATGCCAGAGCTCCTAGGGCCGACGGAAGGTGACAGGAGTGGCCTTTGAAGTAGGCAGGAACTAAGGCCACTCAGATGAGGAATTGTCTGGAAAGGAAGCAGATGTCACCCTACCCTTGTGTCAGAGGCCGTCAGTCCCAGTTGTAGGTATTGCCTGTACTCAGGGAAGGATGAGGGACAAAGCTCATCACATATTTCCTAGAAGAAACAGAAAATAAAACTCAAAAAATCTGTAGTTTGCTAAAGGTCACATAACTACTTCATGGCAAAAATCAACACAGAACTCACATCTTAACATCACTGAAGACTTGTATGTATTCGTTTATTCATTCAGTACTTAACTATGTGCAAGGCACTGTCCTGAGTGGTGCAAGTTAGCCATGATTAAGACAGATCTGAACATTTAGAGTAAATGCTACAGAGTAGCATGGCGTGGGTGCTTTGGGAAGATGAGTAGAGCGGAAGCTTGTGTTAAGTATATTGCACTTGGATTAAATATTCCCTGTGAAGAATGTAACACCATCGCCGTTGCCCAAAACCTGGCCCTTTACTCAGATGTGGATTCGGTACCTATAACTTCCACTTAGCTCACTAGGCCAGGAAGGACCTTCTTGTGTTTGTGAACCTCCCTCGAAGATTAATTAAGACAAGGTATTTGAAAGTACCTACAATATTCTTGTCTGATATTCAGGAACCTCTCAAAAAACTCTGGCCCTCATCTCTTTCTCTGCTTATACTGCGTGCATCATAGTTTATGACAGAACAGACATTTAATGTGTAAAGTAGACACAAACAAAAACAGCACTGATTGAATTTTGAGCCTTGTTCCCTTTATTTTGTAACATTTTCTTTCTTAGGATTTAGAGCCTTTGAACATATTTGATTGGTGACTCATGAACATACGTAAAAGGTGTGATGCCCCCGGCATTAAGACTTAAAAGTCCACATAAAATGTTAGTCATGACACGTTTCTTGTGTCGGGCAAAACTTTTCTCTGTTGACGTATTATTTCTGTGAGTTGTAAAAGTCACTCTGGGAAGAAGCACCTGTAGCTCTTGAGTAAGAAACAAAGGACTTCAAAGAATGTTTAAAGGATCTGAATGCATTTGAGGGGATAGGAATGAATTCAGCAGAGTTGAGCTGGAAGTGCATTAGAGGAAAGGAGATTTGAAATCACACATTTCTATCCATCTTTCAGTCAGATTTTTATCTCTTTACCAGATGTCCAGAAATGTCACTTCTCAATCCTTTTTATCGTGTCTTGTAGAAAAGTTGTCACGTAGGAATTTCTTTTTTGTTTGTTTGTTTCTTCGTTCATAAGTACCGTGTGACAGAATTTTGTTTAATGTTTAGTCTCAGAGTAACATGACCTTGTAGTCCCAAGAAGACATTTTGGGGTGCTGCTGTGTGGTGCTTCTCACTGGCCTGAAGTTTTATGTAGAATATGTGAGTTTGTTGTTTTTTTTTTTTTTTCCGTTAAAGATCATACTAGCACATCTTGTAATTTTTGCATGAATTGTTGAAGTTTTTAATTTGCCTCCCTCTTCTGATGTGGGTAGTTACCAGGCCTGTAAAGGGTCTCAAAAACCACTTTTCCTTTATCATATATTTTCATTCCTGTGCAGCTTTTTTATGGCATCTTTGTTTATTAGGGTAGTGTAGCCTTAACACAGACAGCGGTAGATGTGGAGTCGTCAGAGCAGAACAGCCATCGGGCACCGCTGCGGGATGGTGTCTCTCTTTTTCTGAACCGTGAATCTCTTGTGACTCCTGCCCTGGGCGAGTGCCAGGCTTCGCGGCCCGTCCTGAAGGGACTGCGACTCAGCAAGGCCACGCCCCAAGCCCTTCCTGACCTGTCTGCCTTCTGCCTACCTCCCGGCTCTGTCACCAGCCACATCCCCTTTGTACCTTATGCTCTTGTGGCTCTGTTGTTTCACAGTCTTTGCAGACATTACCGTGGATACATCTACAGAGTTTTACTCCTGCTGCCCCCATGCACAGGATGGGTGCCCCTCCACGTATCCATTTAGGCTCTGCTAACATATTACATATTCTGAAGGTGCTCTTGATCTTGGACCTGGAAGTGTCTACTGCGTCCTTTAAATTTTGTAATGTTTCGGGGCGCCTGAGTGGCTCCGTCAGTTAAGCGTCCGACTTCAGCTCAGTCATGATCTCACGGTTTGTGACTTCGGGCCCCGAGTCGGGCTCTGTGCTGACAGCTCAGAGCCTGGAGCCCGCTTTGGATTCTGTGTCTCCCTCGCTCTCTGCTCCTCCCCCACTCACACTGTCTCTGTCTCTCTCTCAAAAATAAATAATAAAACATTAAAAAATAATAGTTAAATTTAAAAAATCCTGTACTTTAAAAAATTTTTTTGTAATGTTTCCCTTGGACTTTTCTTAAAATGCTTAAACTTTATACTTTGGTGAGTGTCCACATGAATATCCTTGTTGAGAACAGTATCATGTCAATATCATGATACTGTAGAGTAACATAGCCGCCGTTTGTTGAGCCCAGGGTTGCCTGACTCGAGTCCACGTGAACGTGTCCGTACCACGCAGCTGCTGTCTAGTCATCGGGTATTTGTTAGCGAGCGCCCGTAGCATGCTGTAGGCTCTCAGTAAATTGCTGAATAAAAAACGAAAGTTTGAACTTCATGACATCTGTTTCTGCTGATCACGTGCCTTTTCACTTCCTTTCTAGTTTTTAGATGTATTGTGGGTCTGTGCTGTGGTAACTTCTAGCCACTTGAAGCTACTCACGTCTTAATTAAAATGAAATAAAACTAAAAATTCAGTCAAACTAGCCACACTTCAGGTGCTCGGTAGCCACATGTGGCCTGTGACTAGTTACTGGACTCTGCATGGATAGATGTGTCCACCATCACAGAAAGCCCTCTTGGCGCTGGTCTGTGTGGTTTCGATCGCCTTCTAGATAGTCCCTTGCGCACATGTGCTATGAGCGTGTGACATGCTTCCAGGATAGGAATAAGGCAGTAGATGGCGTCATGTGGAAATACACCTGTCTATACTGTCATGGAACACTTTGCAATTTGCTGTTTCCTTTCTCGATAATCCTAGAGGCACAGTTTTCTGTCGATACTGTGCATATGCTGTTCTCTGAACTGTTCTCGGGAACCGCTCCTTCAGCCGGCATGCCGCCTTCCCTGCTCTTTGGAGGGACACAGACCTGCTTTTGCTCAGGTCTGAGCTCGGAGAGCTGGCCAGGTCATAAATAGGAAATGTAAAGCCTAACCTGGTTGCCCTCGTTTAACTGCAGCTGGAAAGGTTCCCCGTTACGACGTGTGGTCTGCGGCTTACTCGCAGCTTCGAGGTAGCCTCCTGGACGGGAATTGCCTTGACCTTGCTGCCCTCCCGGTGATGCTTGCATAGCTCTTGCAGGTTGTACATCGTCGTCTTCTGCACGGTCTCCTTTCATTTCCACCTCAACCTAGTGAGAGGATAGGTGATCCCCATTTTAAGGTAAGGAGACAGAGTCTCAAGGGGGAGAAGTGACTCACCCAACTAGACCTTTAGCGGCAGGTGCGTTATGAGGTGCGTTATGAAGTGTTCAAGCTTCTCCAGCTTCATGATCAAGCTGTCCTGGCTTTACCACGCCCGTGTCCTCCCCGGTGCTTGGTTTGCTGACTGCAAGAGATCAGGAGTTGCTAGAACTCTGGTCTCTCTTGGAAATCTTTATCTCGAATTCTGATTATATTAATACTTAAACTTCTCATTGAAGTTCTATTAGCCTTGTCTTACATACCTCTGCCCATATTACTATGCAGAAATACGGAATGCGCAGGAGGTTAGAATCTGCTGTGCGTGGTGTTGAGGTGTGACTCTTGATGTCCATCATCAGTCCTCACAGCTCCACTATCCCTAATTGGTAGTCGAGGGGCCCGAGAGCCCCCTGACTAGCTTTTTTCCCCCCCTTTCTTTTTCCCAGGGTCATACTGTATGCAAGTGCTGGTCTGTGATTTGAACCTGTGTTTTTACTAGTTTCCTATCACTTCAGATCTCACTAAATTAAGCTCTACTTTCCATATCATCATTAATTTATAATCTCTTATTGCACGTGTCAAGAAGCTAGACATGGCGGTTGTCTGGAGGCTGTAGGTTAATATGCTGCTCTGGGAGTGCCATAAGCAGAAGCAGGTGACACATAACTCGATTAAGCGTTCACTTAGGGCTATTTTTGAATTTTCCTCTAAGCAACTTAATTTTATATTCATTTTATGCTATGTTTTGGCTTCATTTGTTCCCAAACTTGAGATCATGGAATTCCAGGGGCTTGGCTGGTTGTAGCATTTGTATGTAATACCTGTGATACGGTTTCTTTGTCGGAGGCATAATTAACAGTATGATTTGTACATCTACTGCCTTCTGGTATTCACAACACAGTTTGTAAACTTAATTAGTTCTTGGAATAGCAAATGTTTTGAAGATGATAAACACTTTCCCTCTGAATAATGTGTTGAATGGTTATATATTCATAGAAATTTACTCGGTGTTAACTCGAATCAGAATGCTGATAGGTATGTTTCTCAAGGTAAACATCACCTGCGGTTGCATATTCCCAGATTATATTGTGCTCCTCTGCTTTGCACAGGGGAAATCAGACATTTAGCTCAGATAATTCAGCCTCCAGGATATTCATTATGGTTCCACTGTATAGAGAACATCTCCGCGAATGCCGCTACGTACATGCTGTTTCTCCAAACAGAGGTGATCATTGTCGTGAGGACTGGGGGTGCAGGGGGGAGCGGACAGGCACACCACAGCCGGGCTCAGCACCTCTGCTCTCCGCTGGCCAGGACCTCTTAGGGGTCAAGGCAGTAAGCCAGACTGTGCTCTCAGTGGGTAAAGGAGATGCCGTTCAAGTGTGCTGTCTGGCCAGGAAGGCTGTGCGGCCTTTTTTTCAGGGCCTTATTACCTACCATTAATAAATCACTGGTCTAACATTTAATTATCTGAGTTTCCAAGCAACATGGAACTAGAAGAATCCAATCAGAAGAGGCGCAGTGCCATTAGATTAGTGACCCCTAACCCCAGGTGTTGGGGACAGCTCACACAGACCTGGGTTCTCCCCATTTTTATACATGAAGAAGTGAGGGCTCATTGATGCTAAGGGACTTGACTTGCTAGAGATCCTCTAAGATCCTTGCTAGAGATCCTTGCTAGGCCTCAGGCTCAGGCGACCCCTCTGACTCCTTTCCTCTGCCACTTCTCTGCCCTGTTCGGGCTCGATCGGGACCCTTAAGGGCCCGCCTGCAGGCCCAGCTTGGGATCTGGCACTTGGTACTTACACTCCCAGCCTGTTGATTCCCAGGTGCTTTCCACTGTACTTCCAGGAATTTACCAGGATGGTGAACCAGTCAGGGAGACAGAGATCACACCAGGTATTTTCATAGAGAGGATTTACCATAAAGAATTAGTTGGGCAGGTGCCGGGTGGCTGGAAAAGCAAGTGTAGATACGGACAGGACACAGATGGGGTCACACAAGCACTGCCACAGGCCTTCCCCCTCAGGGCCCGGGAAGCAAAGGACAAAACTTGGGGGAAGCTCCAAGGCCCAGTCAGTGTGGTTGCTCATGAAGCTTGAGGAGGGAGCTCCAGGGCCGGGGCTCTGAGCAGAGGGCCCTGGCCTGCTGAGGAGGTGCGGTGAGGGCGGTTCTGGGAAGGTTGGGGGGGGGGGTCACTGTCACTGGTGGAATCTGGAAACCGCGTGCGGCATGCTGCCAGGAACTGGAAGCAGAATGGGAAGAGTCAGGCCCCATCAGTCTCCCTCCTCTGGCGGCCCCCAGTGCCCACGGAGAGACCGTAGCTTAGGAAGTGGCATAGACGGTTTGTTTATAGAAGTGAGAGATAGATGGGTCCTGTTCGTTTTGGTTAATTCACACCTTGGGGATTCTTAGAAGTTCATCAAGTCTAACTATGCTGTCCATGGAGAACACCGTCATTCTCTGTCATTCGCTCAATAAATATATTTTGGATGAATGGTATATTTATGGTGCATAACCAGGTACCAGGAGTATGATGATGAATAATAGAGTTTCGTGTGTGCAGGAGCTAGTCAGGGAGACAGATGATAAGGACGTGTGTAAATCCCAGGGTTGGAAAGAACGTCTGAGTTCATCTTGCCATCGGATGGTTGACTCCTGTCTGTGAACATTCCGGTCACGTGGGCCCAGCGTGTGCTGGACAGGGCTCTGTGAGGGAACTCAAAATCTCCTTAAGATCGCTAAGTTCCATCTTGGAAGCATGCTGTTACAAGAATCTTCATCTCTAGAATCGGACTGGTAGCTCCTTTCTCTCTAATTTCTACCTTTTAGTCATAATGGTGCTGCTGGCCTTTTTACTGACCAAATCTAATCCCTCTTATGAATGACATAGAGAAATATTTGTATATGTATTATTATTCTCTCCGGAATCGTTTCTCCTTTGGGATAAGTGTTTTCAGTTACTTCAGCTGGTTTTCCTAGACAGTGCTTTTCAACTTTTTCCCATGATTTCCTCCCGTACAGAGTCTTCTTAGACTTTTTCCCTAATGGTTCCTCCTCCCTATCCTAGGAAATAGTGGTACGTCAGTCACACTGCATTATCTGTTTATGTATTGTGGCCCATAGTTGCCATATAGACTGGTGGATTCTCGAAACTGGTCGAAGAGAACGCTTCTCTGGACTCGTAGCTATGCTGTTGGCCTTTGTGTTCTCATCTTGGTTTGTTGCTCGTTCGTCGAATAGAGCAACCAATTATCCCGCCTCCTGTGTTGAGGAAAAGAGGAAAGAAGACAGTCAGACATCAACCTAAGATACTTATTGCCAGACTTTTCGTCCAAGTAAAGCCCTGTCCGTATCCTGGGGTTCTGCCTCATTTGCCCAGACGGGCCACGTGGGGCGGTTCTGTCAAGTAACAAGTAATCTGTATACTCAGCCTTAAAGTAAATCAGCCAGTTGTCAGGAGATTTGACAGGTAGAACCCACTAGCCTGCATAATTGCTTAACTATATTCTTTATGGTTGAAGGTCAGAGTGAAAACAGACAAATACTATTGACTGGCCGTAGTGTAGTTGGTTTTTGTAAGGTCCCTAGATGATTTTAATGCACATTTTGGTTTAGAATGTGAGGGTCTGTTCCCAGCTTGACAAATACTTGTAAGAAAACTTCTAATGAGAACGTCCACTGTGAAGAGATGGTCTCCGACTCATAAGGAGAAGCCACGTACACAGTGTAAGAGGGTCACTCTCCCAGCTTTAAGTTGGCGTGGGAACGTTGTCCTCGTTTTCAGTCACTGTGTGTATCTGTGTTGGCTTTTCCTGTCCTCAGAAGCTGTGGCTGTTAAAGTGTTTACAGATTGATTTTTTATCAATGTCCCTCCTTCCTGGGATGATTAAATCTGAGTGACAACATGTTTATCTTTGTTATAATTGTATTTTGTTTAAAAAAAATTGCACTCTTCAAAAAGCGTTTTATGCCTGTTTGGCACTTTTCGGGTAGCTTAGAAGAACATTGAGTTATGAGGGAAGTATGGTATTTTTAGGCATCTTGTATGTTTTGTATTATATTAAATGTGGGGTTTTGTTTTGGTTTTGTGTTTGTTTATTGTAGCCACGCTCATTATTGTAGCAGATCCCTTGTAGTTTTGTTGAAATGCCTTTTACATCAGAGCAGATGTGTTCTTTGGGATCTAGTTGCCACCCTTGATCGTGCTGTTTATTTTTAGTGTTCTTTTTATAAAAGTGACCCTGTATCAGCGTATGAAAAATATGATTTAAAGCCTTAAGGATTATTTTCCCCCACTACTCTGATCTTTTTGCTGCACCAATAGGGACTGAGAATGATTATGAGACTGACCTAAAAATGTTATCTACAGCCATTGCATGATTATATCCTACTTTGAATTTATTTCATGTAGTCTGTCATAGCCCTAGCGTCTGTATTCTGTGTATCTAACCAATAGAAGATATTCATTGGTAATCTTATTAGATATGAAGGTAATAGAGAGCAAAATGCTTGCGTTATATGGTTGTTATAGGATATCATTAGTGCAGTCATATTTCTATCTCCAAGTGTGGTAATGCCAGCAGGATAAATGAGAAAGACACTGAATCTTCACACAAAGGAAATGGGTTTTATAATGAGTACAGTTGGAACAGAACTAATCTCTTTCTTGGATCATTACTTCACCTAATCATAAAACCTTTTTTAATTCAAATCCTTGCAGGGTTCTAATTGGTGACCTCTGGAGCCTGATAATTGTTTAAGATGGCTGGTCTTTTGCAGTATACTTAATGATGTTTGCAATTAAAAGTGAGAAATGTGGTGTAACCCTCAGGCAGGTATAACTAAAAAGTAGATATTCCTTTTTTCAACTTTTGGTAGTTATTCCCATCCCTCCTTTCAGTAGTTACCAACTTAAACCGTGAATTAACTTCACGCAGTGTTTTCTTCCTTTAGTCTGTGGGTTTATCGGATCTTGATTTGACGAGCGCGTTGGGTTGTACGGAGGGTGGCACTGAAGCATTTGGAATGGCCACGGGGTCGGTGTGTCTGGGGAGGTGGGAGCTCCTCGCCGCTTTCTCTCGGCACCTTCCGGGCCCATCTACCCGCCTGCCTTATTTGGATGATTTAAGTGGAAGCTGAACCATTCCTTGCAGCCAGAGCCAATAAATACTTACTTCTGAACTGTCCTTACTACCAGGTACGAAAACGGGTCAGTAGAAGAGACCTTTGCCAGTATCACCATCAGAACCGGCGAGACCCTGGGCGAAGCTGAGCCCCGGCCTTCGTGGTCCCCACCCCTCCGCATGACAGCCCCCTGAGAATTAGTTTGCACTGTTGTACATTTGTTACGTCTTTAACTTTCTCTGTCGCTTCCGTTACATTTCTTAATGAATAGTGGATATTCAATAAACGCAGTCGACCGACTCTTCCTGTAGAATTTTGTTGAGTTGGTGGAGGTGGAGGTGGAAGTTATGTGCTCACCTGTGGGCTTGGGAGATTCTGTTCGGTTTGGAAGCCAAAGTTGTGCGGTGACTTGAGAAGAAACAAAACCTTCGAGAGCCCGTAATCCTGAAGTCTGGTGTCGGCTCTGCCACTTACTAGGTACAAGAGAAAAGGGGATACTGATCTCTGCCGCATCACTCTGAGGAGTCATGAGGACAAGACGTGTAAAGCCTCCAGCGTAGCGTCTAAGAGAAGTAGCTCTCCAACTTAGTAGACACCTCCTACCCGTTTTAGGGAACGTCTTGTCTCCAGTTTTCATTCTGTGGTCTTTATTGTTTTAAAATTGTGGGGCAAAAAAACCTTTGGCAGTTAGAAGTTTATTTTGAAAGTTGTTAGAATTTAGTACCAGAATCCAGTTAACCTACTTACTTCTGGAGGGCTTTGAGCCTTTCCCCTCGAGGCATTGAATGATCATTTCTTTTCCTTAAAAAAAAAAAAAAAAAAAAGGACAAAATTTTTGTAATAATTCTGAGTAGTGCTCAGAATTTTTTAGTTATGTGGGTTTGATTCTTTAGAACCCTATAGCCTTCATAAATTCTTTTTGAAATCCCTCTGTAATGAGATACGTGTTAATAAATCATTACAAATTAAACACCGTTATGAAGTGAGTGGGACTGGCCTCTGTTCTGTGTGTTACAGTTTTTAAAGCTGCGTGATAAACACTATTTCTTTTGATACTTCAGTAGCTTGGTGAGTTTCTGCAAAAATGAAATAATCCAAAACATTTTTTTTGTCACTCCAAATCAAGATCCCCGTGTTACAGTAGTACCAAGAAGCTGGAGGGAGCATAGCTTTAGGAATAGAGAACCGCTGTTGGGGTCCTGGATCTGGGCTGACTGTGGGGCCTCAGTTGAGTCCCTGGATGTCTCCAAGCAGCTCCCTTTCTGTACAGTGAAGAGGAGAGCTACTTTGCTGCAGTGTTACAAGGATTAATTAAATATCTGGAGGACAGTAAGTACATTCCCGCTGCCGATATTATCGTTACATTTTTGTTAAATTATCCATGATGGGTGGAATTAATGCCTTCCCTCCTCCCTCTTTATCAACCTTTCCTCCTTCCTGGAGGAATTTGACTTTCCTTTCTTTGTGTGTGTGTTTTAATCCTATGTGTTGTGCGTATATTTAAGGAGTGTTGTGCGTATTTGCTCCGTCTTTATAAAAGTTTATGTACGTCCACGCTTTCTTAATATGTAGAGTATCAACTGTGTCCCACCTCCTGGATGGTATATGTATGTGTATTTCTGATGGGTCTATTCATCCTTATTAGGTAGTGATATGCATCTCTGCCCTGTTACGCCATTTATTTCTGTTTATGGAAGATTGTTTGCAAGATCGCGAGCTGTGTGAATCAGTCTAGCCTGGGCAGGTTTTAGTGTATTCAACTCTTGTTTGAATCTAATAGGTATTCAGTTAGGTTTGGATTGCTTAAATAAAATAATTCCTTAGTGAAAACATTTGTCACAGTGGAGGTTAAAAAATTTCTTTTCAGACCAGCAGCCACAGTTAACGTTTTAGTAATCTGTCAGATAGAATTTACAGTGGCTTTGAACACCATTTATATATCTTTTAAGATCAATTTAAATCCTCCAGCTGGGAGGTTGTATTATTTCGAAATAGATTTCTGAATGTTGAGCATGTAGTTACTCTTCCATGTGGGGGCTTCTCATTACTACAGATCCAGGCAGAGCCCTGTCCTCTGATCAGTTCATTCAGGGTCAAGGTGCTTGGAAGGGGGCATCTACTGAATGAACTTCTGTCCCCACTAGTACTTTATTGTGCAGGCTGACTGGTGCTATTGACCTATGACTTTTATGAACCTTTGAAATGAGTTTTTACTAAGTAGCTTTTAAACAACTAGTAAGATGGGGTTTGACATTAGAGAGACTTTGATGTTGATCCTTAACTACTTATTAACTAACTTTTGTCAAGCTTGTTAAGCATTTGTTTATTTATTTATTTGTTTGTTTTAATGTTTACTTATTTTTGAGAGAGACAGAGACAGAATGAGAGTGGGTTGGGGCAGAGAGAGAGGGAGACACAGAATCCAAAGCAGGCTCCAGGCTCTGAGCTGTCAGCACAGAGCCTGACTCGGGGCTTGAACTCACGAGCTGTGAGATCATGACCCAAGCCGAAGCCGGATGCTCAACCGATTGAGCCACCCAGGCGCCCCAAGCTTGTTAAGCATTTGAATATTCAGGGTCTTCTTCTGTAAAACGGACGTGATAGACCATAGATATGGCAGACTAGAGAGAGACTGTAAGTCACACACAGTGCCCTGTACTTGCTGAATCGTTGTCACCAAAGTAATAATAATTAATTAGTACTGGTATAAGTGACCTCTAAAACAGCTTTCATTACTTTTCCAGTATTTTCTTGCATAGTGTCACGTGTGGTGAGCTCACGTGGAAAGCATTGCATGTAGAGGAGGTGCCAGAAACTCTTTAAAGACTCCTTTGGTTTACCAAAGATCTAGAGCTGGAGCACTGCCTTTCGCCTTACCAGGTCTCTTTCCACCCTCTCCGCCCTGCCCTGTGCCCAGGAGGCTGTGTTGGTCCAAGAGAATGACCCCTTTTGTCACCCTGCACCTGTTCAGTCTTTCTGCAGGAACCCAGGACGTGGGGTCAGGAAATTGAGTTCATGCCTAAGCTTGTTCCCTAATGGGCTCTGTGATTGCAGGATCTTGTCATCATTACTCGCCTGAACTCTTCCATTTTGTACCGTTAGAAGAGAAAGGGGAAAAATAGGTTATTCTATCGTGGTAAACTCCATCTATCAACTGTACAGTCTGACTAATTGAATGGGTGAATGTGAACTGGTGTTACACAGGGTTACTTACCTTCACTGAGCAATTCATCATTTCTTTGTCTGACAAACTCCATCCCTTATCCTTTAGCACATATTTGTTAGCTTTTCGAGTGATCTTCCAAATTCCGCAGCTATTAGTCCCTTCTCTGCAGCACTGTGTACGTGCTATTAAATTTGTCCGTTCCCGTGCCACACATTCTCTATAGTCTGTTCCTAGCACCTCCTACAATTTCCTCAGTGTGTCAGAACTCAGTCAGGAGTTTTTGGGTAGATACCAGTCTTCATTGCCCACCCAAGTGAACCTCATTGCTTCTAAAATATTACTAGATTCTCAAAATAAAATGTTTTACATGTAATTTTCAGAAATATATCTGTTGCTTCAAGTGAGATAAGCAGCCCGGGTAAATTCCCCATTAGTTTCAGTAAAATAATTCTTGAATCAAGGACCTAAAGTGAATGGTCAAGAGAGAGTAAAACTCTGGATTACTAGCCAAGATGCAGAATACAAGCATGGCCATTTCTGTATACATTTTTGTTCTATTCTGTTAAAGTCTTTAAAATTTTTTAAATGTTTAAAAATTTAATTCTTTGTAAAATTGAATTGGTGAAAAATTCATTTTTCAAAAATTTTAAATAACGTAAAAGATACAGTGAAAAGCATCCTGTTCCCTATTTACTGTCCAGCGCATTCTCTCATGTCCGCTAGGTTACCACTGTTGCTAGCTTCTTATGTATAAGTAGGGAGACATTTTCTGTGAATATGAACATATATTCTTAGACTGTTTGATCCCGTGTGTGTGTGTGTGAGTGTGAGTGCACACACGTGTGTGCGCAACCACACTGAACAGTGTATCTATCTGGTGGAGATCTTTTTCTGTTCTTGCTCTTGTAAAGTAGCTGTACGCTGTTTCAGACTGTGGGTATATCCTAGCTTCTGAAACCAGGCTTCTCCCATTGATACACAGTTAGATGATCATCAGTGCTTTGCTGTTAGAGACGATGCCAAAATGGATAGCTTCGCACATAACATTTTACACTTATCTAAGTATATCTGTAGGGTGAATTCACAGAAATGGAGTTGCTCAGAAGAAGGAAAGTATCAATTTAGATGTGCTTGATTCTATGAGAGAATTTAAGCATTTTTTAATGAAAATTTACAGTGCTCAACATTTTTAATGTTTTAAATAAATATTGAAAATGTAACTTATGTAAATCCAAAGACTATTTGGCTGTTTTTTAGAGGATTAGTAGATTTTACTGTATTTGGTGGGTTAAAATAGAAAGGTAAGTGGCCATTGCTTAGGAAGCTCTGTATTAGCCCAAGGCAAAAACACACACACAAAAGAAATGAACAAATAAAAAAGACATTCTAACTGACACTAGATTTCTGGGCTGACAGAAATTTGATGTCAAGCATTTGAAAAGATAACATTTTAATCCCCGACATCATCGAAAACCTAATCACACATTTGCTTATTGTTTCTGAGCTGGGAGATGGCATTGGTACATCGAACTGTGTGGTAACAAATGTAATCTGGGGATTAGTGAAAGTCAAGTCCCCCATGCATTCGACCTCAGAAACCTGATTAGATTTTCTCTATGGTTGGTCTTCACTGGCTACAATTAACTAAAAGGTTATGTCCACCTTGGTGGTGTCAGCTATGTTCTCTTCCCTTCCCTAGAGAAGATCAGTGAGGTGGTCACTTGGGTTTTGGAAAATAAAACACCCAGTTAGGGACTGGCATAAATACCAGAAAGCTGTTCCATGATTTCATAGATCACGTACAATACCCCTGCCTTTTTTTTTTTTTTTGCATTGTTTATTAAATGTAATTTCATGATTTTTCATGAAAACATCAAACTACTTATTATAATCCTCAATCAACTGGAAAACCGAGATTTGTTGATTGAATGAATAGTGCCTAGAAAACACACACACACACACACACACACACACACACACACACACACACAAACACGTGCGCGCGCAATTTGAATTTGGTAGCTGGAGGGCTTTGGACAAGTATAGTGGCCATGATTTAAGTGAGGTGTGTTTGACCCCAGGCACGGGATTTGGCTGCTTCTATTGCTGTGTGGTGTTTTAGTTCCACTACCTGGAGACCAGCATGCATGTGGTGTGGCATCAGGCTTCAACAATTTTCAGATAAGTCTTAAACAGTGAAATATTATATATTAACATAATTCAAAGCTTACTTAAGGTAGCAAGATATTTTAGCAACATAAGATTTTCAGAGTTGACTGTCTAGAGAAGGAAATTACGTAGCATGTATTTTTTAAATTTTTATTAGCCTTTTCAAAGTCATAGGTGTATCTGAAATAATTTTTTTCTAATTTTTTAACCTTTATGATTTTACGTGGTACTTAAATTGTTTCATATCATTGATGCAAGGAATAACATTTGAATGTTGATTATGGAATTATATATTATGCTTATAAGTTTTCACAAATCATAAAAATACAGTGTGATTTGAAAATAGGTAATTACGGGGCACCTGGGTGGCTCAGCCGGTTAAACGTCTGACTTCAGCTCAGGTCATGATCTTAGGGTTCGTTGAGTTTGAGCCCTGTGTCCGGCTCTGTGCTGACAGTGCGGAGTCTGCTTAAGATTCTGTGTTTCCCCATCTCTCCCTGCCCCTCCCCCACTCATGCTCTGTCTCCGTCTCCCTCTTTCTCTCCCTCTCAAAAATAAATATTTAAAAAAACAGGTAATTACACTTATATTAATGAACATTTATGTTCATTAAATGTTCTTTGTTTTCTTTCTACAAAGTTTCAGTGTATCTAATTTTGTTGAATCTTTTATGCTAAAGGCATTTCCAATTATACCATAAATGCATAAGTAAAAATGTGGAATGAATTTTCTTCTAATTAAAGCTGAAGTCGTGAATTGTTATACTCGATGGAGCAGATAAAGTGTGACTTATTGTTCTTTACTGAGGAAAACAAAACTAGGTTAGCTTATTTCCACCAGTAGTTCTAGTTTCCAAACCCCATGTGTGTGTGCATATGTGTGCGCGCGTGTGTGTGCGTATGGGCATATGCATATGTGTTTATTTGTGGAAAACTTCTGGAAGAGTATATAAAATTGTTATAACCATTACTTCTGGAGTATCGGTATAGGAGAAACCTTTTCTTTTAAGTTTATATCCTGTTGCACCCTTTTAAATTTTTACCATGTATATATTGTACTTTTAGAGAAGAAAGTCAAAAGTACTCTTAAAAGGTTTTCTCAACAGCAGTTAACAAGGATTATCTAAGTACGTCTTTGCATTTCACGCCCGTCTATTTTCATGCACATTGTTCCCATACGGATTCTGTTTTGAGTCAGTTTCCAGGATCAAAACCTAGGATAACACAAGAAAGCAGACAAAATAATCCATTAGTTTATTTGGAGGCTTCGTATTAATCTTGATTCTTGGACGCCTTGGTCAGAAGCTGCAGAGCTGATGTCTTTTCCTTTCTCTCAGTCGTTCTTTTTGTCTTCAGGACTTTTCCTGCTTGCCCCCATCTTCCTCCCCACCACCTTATTAATCCCTGTCGTATGGGGTTTCCTGACACCAGTCAATTGTCCGGCACCAGCTGCGTGCCCGGCAGTTCGATCCAATTGAGTGCTGACACCGACTCCTGGAGGTAGGGCAGGCCCCGCAGAGTGAGGCCCGCATCCCACAAGGCCACCCCGCTTCAGAGGTCAGCTGCAGGTGGGGTGCCCGGGCCACCCACACTGCCGTCTGACGAGCCGCAAGTTTGGGGGTTCCGTGACCTGTCTTCAGGTCGGGTAGTTCGCTAGAGTGACTCACAGGATTCTCAAGAAAGCATTTTACTCACCGTTATGGTTTGTTCTAAAGGCTACAAGTCCGGGAACAGCCAAACAGAAGGAGGGGATCCAGGGCAAGGTGTTGGGGGAAGCGCTTGGAGCTCCCATGCCATGCCCTCTGTAGGCACACCACCCTCCCAGCACGTGGTTGTGTTCACCAGCCCGGAAGCTCCCCAGATTCTGTTGTTGAGGGGGTTTTACGGTTTTCGTGATGCGGACACAGTTGATTAAATCATTGGTCATTGGTGATTGAACTCCCATTTCTAGCTCCTCTTCTGTCCCCACAGGTGGGAGTGCTGAACGTGCCAGCTTGGCCCTTGCTTGTTTTTCCACATGGTTGGCTTTTCTGGCAAGCGGCCCCCTTTTCCTCCAAGAGTCATCTCGTTAGCATAAAGGCAGGTATGGCTGAAAGGGGCTTGTTAGGAATGATAAAATGCACTCCTATCACTCAGGAAATTTGTAGGGTTTTAGGAGGTCTGTGCCAGGAACTTGGGACAAAGGCCAGATATATATTTTTCATCGCGTCCCACATATACACTGACTTTCTACCGTGCATTGTTAAGGAACAATTTATTCTGACACTTGTTAAAATGGTGAGGAGGACCTTATTCAGAACTGTCGTGATAGGTGTCAAGACTGTCACTGTGGAGGCGAGAGATCAGGTCTAGCTCTGAATACAAGTAAGACAGCCGGGGGGTTAGTGCTAATGAGCGGAATGAAGGGGTAGGTGGACGGACAATTACCGCGAGGAGGCGTCCCCGCCACCCGGCTCCTCAGTGGTGACGGCAGCCTCCAGATGTAAGCAGATCCTCCTTTTCTCCTGAGGTGCCATGAAAATCTTATTTTCTGTCTCAAATGACAGAAGCCGTGGTGGGCGAGCCTGCAGTGGCACAGTGTCTTTCTAGTTAGACAAACCTGGAGAGAAATCCTACCTTTATCATTTATTATTAGCAAAGTAACCTTTCTGAGCTTCCTGTTTGCCTGAGGATTGAATTAGGTCTTGACTGTGGCCTATTTTAAATACTGGTATTCCTAGCCCCGCAAGCAAAACGAACGGAGGTGTGCGCCCTTTGTACAACCAACGCCGTCTTTGGGCCTTCTCCGTGCTGGGTAGGTTGTGCCCGGCCTGCGGAGGGAACAGTGCGTGTACACACTCAGCCAGCGCTCGTTCAAGCACCTGTTGGTGTTCTTCTTAAGCAGCCAAACGCTACAGGCAGCAATGAGGGGAAACCACGTACTGATATTTTCCAAGATCTGGAAGGTACGCAGAGTGTGTGCTTTGTGGTAGACATTCGTTGAAGGAAGAAACAGGCTTTTATGTAAAACTTATGTTCCGGTGGGAGAATGTCTTGGTCCGCTTGGGATGTATAGCAGAATACCGTAGGCTGGGGAGCGTGGACACCGCACAAGTTTCTTTCTCACGGTTCTAGAAGCTGGAAGTCCAAGATCAACATGCCTGCAGATTCAGTGTCATGTGAGGCCTCACTTCCTGATTCATAGATGGCAGTTTTCTCGCTGTGTCCTCATGTGGCGGTGGGGGTGAAAGAGGTGTGGGGGCTCTTTTTCACAAGGCACTAATCCTTTTCATGAGGGCGCCACCCCCCTGATTTGATCACTTCCCTAGAGCCCCGTCTCCTAAGACCATCACATCCGGGGTGAGGATTGCAACATATGAACGGGGGGCACAAACATCGTTCTGTAACAGAGATACAGTATGGAGGAACCACATTTTCTTGTATGGTAGAGTTATACGTAGAGTGTTTTGTGAGTATCGAGGTGGAAGTGACCGGTTCTTCCCCTCCTGCCCCATTGGTGAGAGGGATAGTCACACATAAAAAATAGGGTTTGATGTGGCTGAATCTTGAAGGAGATGTATGAAATTGAAATAATAACATTACAGGTAGAGAAAGGAACGTTAGGGAAGACCGGAGTGTATAGTTGATCCGTGTCGCTTACGAGGAGGGTAGATTTGGTTGGGGACGTCAACTGACAGAAGCCGTCTAGGGCTTTTAATGCCATCTGAAAGAATCAGTTCCTGCTGGTGTGAGCCTTGGAGAGCCAGGAGGAGCCGATAAATAGGGAGTCAGATCCTTGTAACACTGAACGGAGAATACTCTCTGGCTTTTCTTAGCTATTTGAGCAGCCTCTGTCTAGGATTCCAGAAGGCCCCAAGAAATTTCGTTTTGTTTGTGTCTGTTTTATAACTGGTTCGTTTTGCTTCCTTCATTAGCATGGGCTGTGGAGATTGGACTTGTCAGAGCCATGGTTTATGCCTTTTTCCTGCTGTACTGGCGAGGAACGATTGGTAAAATGGGGAACGTGTCGTCACTTGAAAAACTCCTACTGATCTGATGGTCCGTATTTCTGTCTTTGGTTTCATGCCGCAGTAGAGCTAGTGAGAACTCCCAACCTCTGGGGTTTAAGTCACATACTTCATGGTTATCTTTTTTCCTCCACAGAAATAGAAAAGTTTCAGAAAGGAGAAGGCAAGGACGAAGAAAAGTACATCGATGTGGTGATTAATAAGAACATGAAGCTGGGACAGAAAGTGTTAATTCCTGTAAAGCAGTTCCCTAAGGTAAGACAGTGAGGTCTGCAGGTGTGGTATGCCTAATCCCAAGGGAGCAGGTGTTTAATTTGTATCGTTTGATATTTTCTCGAGGCGTCTTCCCTTAGCATAGCCCTCCTTCACCTCACACCAGCACAGAGGTACTTGTGAAGTTAATGAGAAACTTATTTAGTGATCTTACCTCTTCTGTTTGACTTTAGTGTGAGTTAAGGAGCCCTAAGGCGTGTTTCTGAGTCATACTAGCGATGTGACTTTGGATGACCTTACAGAACTAATTTTTCGACTTTAGCTGCTTCATTTGTAAGAGGCTGGATTGTTAAGAATTAAATAAGATTATCCATAGTAAATGCTTAGCACAGGGTTTAAACACATAAATGTTCAAAATATTATCTACTCTACTCTGTTCTAGAAAAATATTCTATTTTTCGTGTATTGCGAATGTTGTGTTATTCAGCATGATTATGATAGGTGCTTTAAAGTCTCTCTTTGATTCTGAAATCTTGATCATTTTAGATTGGGCATGACTTGATAACGTTGATACTCTTTTCATCCTGTTTTTCTTTCTTTTGAGAGTTCATGTACTACATGATTTATGCCTAGTGTTTGTATACATCAGTAGTTCATTTCTTTTGATTGCCGAATAGTAGTCCCGTTACTTGAATATGCCACAATTTACTTATTCGTTGCAAATGAATTATAGATTAAATTGCTGTGAACATTTTCATACAGGTTTTCATACATTTTGTGACGATATGTTTTTATTTCAAGGAAATACTTAAGATTTAAATTGCTATGCACTTAATTTTACAAGAAATTGCCATACTTTTTCCCAAAGTGATTGTACCTTGTTACATTTCCAGGAACAGTGCCAGCCAGGTGTGGTGGCTCTGTGTCGTCATCAGTGTCTGATGTTCTCAATCTGTTGAATTTTAACCGTCCTCATTGTATATTGGTATTTTCTTGTGGTGTTAATATGCATTTCCCTGATGATTAATGATGATGTGTGCATTTCACGTACCTACTGGCCATTCACATATCTTTTTGTTTTCTTCATGTTTATTTATTTTGAGAGAGAGGACGTGTGAGCAGGGGAGGGGCAGAGAGAGAGGGAGAGAGAGAATCCCAAGCAGGCTCCCTCCCCGCTGTCAGTGCAGAGCCTGTGTGGGGCCTGATCCCACGAACCGTAAGATCATGACCTGAGCTGAGATCAAGAGTGGGACACTTAATTGACTGAGCCACCCTGGCACCCCCATGCATCTTCTACTTTGAAGTGTCTTTTTGAGTCCTTTGTCTGTTTGTAAATGGGATGCATGTGTTCTCATCATTGAGTTGTAGGAGCTTTCTTATATGTCCTGGATATAAGCCTTTTGTTAGACATGTTTTGTGAGTATTTGGCTCAGTCTGTGGTTTTCCTGTTATAGTCTTCCTAGTGTCTTGTGAGCAGCAGAAGTTATTAATTTGATGATGCCTAGTATATCAGGTTTTTTCTTTTCTTTTCTGATTATTACCTTCTGTGAACTAACAAATTGGCGACCTCAAAGGAATGTTAGCGTTGTCTTGAAGCTATAAATCTCGTCTCCTGTGTTTCCTCTAAAAGCTTTACCATCATGGCTTTTAGTTTTAGGTCTGTGGTACATCGGAAATTATGTGTATGTTGTGATACTAAAAGTTCTCTCCATACGGGTATCTGGTTTTCCAGTACCGTTGTTTGAGAGATGCTTTCCTCCCACTGACTGTGTTGGGACCTTTGATGAAAATCACAGGACTACGTAAGCGAGAGTCCTTTGTGTGCAGTGTCTTTTTCACGTCGGTCATCTGTTCATGGATCCTCACGCCACTTCCGTACTGTCTCCGTCACTGTAGCTTTTTGTAATAAGACGCCACGTTAAGTGATGTGGCCCGTTCAACTTCGTCCCTCTTTTTTCAGGATAGCTCAGATATAGGTCCTTTGCAATTCCACGTAAGGTTAAGAATTATTTCATTAATTTTCACAAAAGACTCTGCTGGGATAATGATTGCAGCTGCACGGTATCTGTGGATTAATTTATGGAGATATGACATGTTAGCAACATTGAATCTTCTCTTCCTTGAGATGGTATATCTTTCCATTTGTAGATTTTTAATTTCTATCAGCAGCATTTTGTACCTTTCAAGATAAAGGTCTTACTTGTTTTTTAATTTATTCTTAAATATTTTATGGTTTTTGATACTATTGTCAAATGAATATTTTAAAATTTTGTTTTCTAATTTTTAACCTTCTGGTATAAAACTTTGTAAGTTGACCTTGTATTCTGCTACCTTGCTGAATTCACTTGTTTTAGTGAGTTGTTTCACAGATTCCTTAGGATATGCTGTGTGTGTAATCTTATCACCTAAAGTTTACTTCTTTCCTTCCTTCCTTCCTTCCTTCCTTCCTTCCTTCCTTCCTTCCTTCCTTCTTCCTTCCTTCCAGTTTTTATGCTTGCATTTATTTCGCTTGCATTATTGTATTGGCTAGTATCTCTGTCTAATGCTTGAGTACAAGTAGTGTGATTAGACCTTCTTCCCTTTTTCCCAAAGTAGAAAGCATTAAGAGTGGTAACAGCCATGGGTTTTTGTAGATGCCTTTTGTTAGGTCGAAGGAGTCCCCTTCTAGCTAGTTTTGCTGAGAGATTTGATCCTGAGTAGGTGATGAATTCTGTTAAATGCCTTTTCTATGTCTATTGAAATGAACACAGAATGTTATTCCATTACACTGTTAATGTAGTGAATCTTATTGATTGATCGTCTAAATTAAACCACCTTTACATTTCTGAGTTAAACCCTACTTATTATTATCCCTTTTATATATTGTTGGATTCAAGTGCATCGTGTTCATGAGCAATACTGGCCTATATATATTTTTTTTTCACATATACCATCTTTGTCAGATTTTGATCTTAGTGTTATGCCAGATTCATAAAGTGAGAAGTACTCCTTTCTTTTTCTTTTTCTTTTTCTGTTTCTTTTTGTTCTTTTCCTTTCTTTTCATTTTTCTCCCTTCCCTTCCCTTCCCTTCCCTTCCCTTCCCT